>NW_009694688.1:248-21880 GCF_000703405.1 Apaloderma vittatum
CAGTTCAGTTCTTGTCTCCTGTTTTTTTGAAGGAACGTGTCAGACTTTTTCCAACAGAGGGAGCCCTGGGGCAGCCGTGGCCATTGCCCTGCCAGCCCGGAGCTCCGCCCTGGGGCTGCTCTCGCTCTTCGTTCTCTGGGCGAGATACACCAGCACTGCCAGGACTGGCCTCTGATCTGCTCCTCAGAAAGTAAAGATTTTAAATTCGGGAGCCACTCCGTGGGAGAAAGAATAATACAAAGAAAGAGCCTTAGTGACAATCTCTGAAGGTGGGATTTGAAAGGCACTTGGGGACCCAGCAAAGCAGTGTGCAGGCCTTCTCCAGGAATTAACAACGATCAACTTGCGGCCGCTGCAGATTGGAATGGGGATTAGGTCATACATGCCACAAGGATGCGTTTCAGACCTGCAGTTTCTATCCTCAGGCAACCTAGGCTGACTGGCAACACATGAAATGCAGCGTTTGTGTTAGATTTAGTGACCACAGCAATACCAAAATTAATAAAAGTTTCGTGTTTATGAAATTGGCTGTGTAACCTGATAAATGATCACCTGTTTTTGCTCAGCAGAGAGACTAGAATAGCTTGCTTCCTGGTGTGCATACTGAAAGTGCAAACAGCACATTTCCTTCATTTTTAGGAAGTGTTTTTGGCAAGCTTTGCAAAAAGTATTTTTGTGATTCCAGTTTTTGTAGCTGTGACAGAGGAACTCAGGCGAGAAAGACAGGAGCAGCAGATTGGACCTGATGAGAATATGGTTGAGATGCTGGTGCGAAAACCAGAGGTTGCCAAGGTCAACATTTGCAAGAGCTAAGGACTGTGTCAAATCAAAACCGTAATAACGAAGCACATCATAACTCGAGCTAAAAGCCAGAAGAATTCCAGAAATGGATAGTCCTCAAATGGCAAGGTCTTTTGTCATGAACATGACAGCAAGAGTGGCAGTGAGGAATCCATAAAATCCATACTGCTGCTTAAGAGTCCAGAATGAAGAGTGGGTTCAGTTCTTTCTTATGTCGCTGCTCACATCTGCTGCATGCCAAAATGTCTCAGATCTTAGCCAGATCACACAGTCTCCAATCCAACACAACGAATGCGTCAGATAAGATTTCTTCCATGACTGAAAGCAAACCTATGCATAGGCACCTTACCAGAGCAGAGATTTATCTCCACTATGCCCAAAGCTTTTCTGAAGGCTGAGATCCATGGCCCTCAGCATATTACTGTGCTAGGTAAAGAGCAAGCTTTTCTTGAGGATTCTTACAAATCTTGAGTGAGAAATTGGATGGCAGTTTTGGGAAGGACAGTGTTATCCTGATGTTTGATAACTGAAGACTTTTGTTGGAAATTCCGGTACCAGCTAAGAAGAGAAGAGACTGTGACTGGGTGGTGAACATTGATAATGAGAAGTAACAATGAATAAAAACGTAACAACATAGAAGCTGAAGGAATCTTAGCTGTGCTTTAAACAGGCAGAATTCAGTGTATCTGCCAGTGCCATATTATACTCAGGGAGCACATGATGCAACACTACAACCATCAGGGATGTCTTTACCATAGAACCTAAGTTCTTGGGTCCTCTCTAACTTCACCCTAAATACCTAGGTGTGAACTCCAAAACCTGTTTTGAGTGCTCTCCTGGCCCTGGTAGCACTCTTCCCTGCAGAGCTGCCTTTTTAATATGAAATGCTCCTACAGCTTCCCTACATCTGCATTATGAAGGTTTGACAGTGCCCGCCCTAGTAGTTCAGCCTGTGCTACAACATCCCTGAGGTATTCCTGAATCATCTGACTGGATAAAGTGAAGTGAGAACATGCCCAACATCCAGCATGAGGCCTCTGCTTAAACCACACAATAGTTCAGTGATAGCAGACTCAGTTCTAATGTAAACCAAATTTTCTTCTCTTGTCTGCTGTAGGGAGTTTGATCTTATGGACCAGGGAGTTTGATCTTATTCAGTGGACCAGGAGTCGCAGCCCTCTTGCATGACTGTGTGATAGTCCCTCAGTGCTCTTGTCCTGCACCTTTCACAGAAGAGACAGAAAACGCTCAGCCCAACACTTGCTGTTTCGTGCACTGTTGGCATGGATTGATAAAATCTTTTGCTTGGAAAAAAACTGGTTGTCTTGTGAGGAATCCCTCTGGGTTTCTGTAAGACGGAAATAAATCCCGTAGTGCGTAACTGCAGTAGGATATTTTGGGCAGGATTTAAAGTACATTCCTGCCTTCAGCATTTCCTGTGAACACTACACTAAAAAAACTCCACATTTTGAAACGCATGTGAGTGTCCTAGGTGAGCCCTTCCGGAAGCTGATCATTAAAACGCAATTGTCTAATGAACACTGATGTCATTGCTATACACTTGTGGAGAGCTAGTTGTAAACACTGAGTGGCTCAGCTGAGAAACCAGCTTCCTGTAGATTAATTGTGACAGTGATGTATGTAATATGTAAATAGAACTAATCAGAGATGCTGGCCATCTAACCATGGGGCAGGCAGGAAATGAATACAGCTGAGAACTTTGCAAAGTCAATTTCTTGTTTTGACCTTTCAAAAGACGAAATAATTTAATTTAGCACAGATGTAAACATTTTTCACAGCACAAGTTCTGCTGAAACTACAGAGATTCCCAGGCCTGCACCAAACTTGAGTTTTCAATCACGGATGCCTTACCGAATTCGTCTCACGCCCCTGGCTGACAAGACCTACAGAACCCAAATGCAAAGCTTATGTTCCCATTGTCAGTGATCCATATCAGAAGCAAATGCAATTTTGTTTCCTTCCTTCTAAACAGCTCCAGCAAAAGAGTGTTTTATGATGTGAACTATGTGTAGGCGTTATAATGCTTCTCTTCCACTAGCTGCGGTATCCCACACACCAAATTCCTCTACTGGGGCGAATCTTTTAAGTGCACCATTAAAGAAATTCACTGAATTAGCATACTGCAAGCTCCTCCACTTGAGATTTACAGTAAAACTATTTTAATTTTGGTATTGCTTCATGGAACAAAAATGTTTCTTTATCTGAACGTAAATGAAACAACCATATGTTGGATTATCTCATTATTAAATTATGGTCAATTATGGTTTCAAATGAGGAATAATCAATACTGAGGACTGATAAATTGTTCATAAGTTACTGAAGAGCAGAATTACTTATTAAAGCAAATTCATTCAAAACACGTAATTTTAATTTTCAACTCTTCAAATCCCTTTACAAGAAAAAGACAGAGAAATATGGAAATACATTTTTCAGCCCATGCTCTTCAGTGAAGTTTCTTTTTGTTCTTATTCTTCCCAGGACAGTAAAGAGACTGTTGCTTTGTTTTTCTTCCCACAAAGATCAATATCTTTTCCTTTCAGCAGAAACTGAAGAAAGCATAACCCCACAAAAGCCATGCTGGTAAAATCAGGTTTGAATAAGAACAGTGGTGGGGCTGGGTGTTGGAGGAGCCCGGGCAGTGCTAGAACACGAGCGTGGACATGAAGGAGGCCAAGTTTACACTTACCTGGCAAGTAACAAAAACAGCTTGAAGAAAGGTGGTGCGGAGTTACTTGCAAAGACGAACTTGCTGTGCTCTTGTTTTTTCTGCTGAGCTGAACTGCTCAGTTAGGGCTTCACTTCTACTTGGTTAAACTGAAAGTCTGAATCTTTCAGTGCCTGCCTTTAAAAAGAAATATGAGACATTCGGTGTATAATGCAACGTCCTTATTGCTAATGCCATCAGGCAATATTTCTTTCACAGAGGGCAGCTGTTGAGTCTATACAAGTCAAGCATGATTGATCATCATCTGTGACAGTCCCTTGTCAAACACTAACAGAAGCCAGTGCAGACACTTCAGCTGAAGAACAGGCCCAGAGAGATCAGGACAACACCGCAAGGAACTTCCTGCACTTTATGGTCTGGTCAGTTTTGCCTTCCTGTCGCTTTAAGATTGTTTTGAAAATATGTATCTCTTGAAAAATGTATTTATTCTTTTCTACAAGCAATAAATCATTAAGTCAACATTGCTCTCACTTTGCAGAGGTGATCCCGATTTGAGGACTTAAAAATCACTAGCCTCCTTGCCAAAAGATTTGTGAATACATTTCAGTGGTTAGAAAAATGGTTGGGAATCAGGACATTTGGTTCTCATCCCAAATTCCTTTAGAGTTTTCTAGGTCTCTAGTCGTGTCATTAACATAATATTCTGGGTCTGCTTTTTCTGGCTTGAAAAAACTTACTCATTTTCCTATATTGTTATCTTGCAGTATACAGAATGGCCCAGAAGCATTTATAGGGTCATTAATACTGTTGCTATAACTACTGTAGCCTGCAGTGCAAAACAGTAATACTTATTAGCACCAGCACCATCGTTGACAAAACACAGACTGACTTTGATGCAATTTGGCTGCCTCAGGGCCTGGATTTAATATTAGCTTTCTATTAATGGAAAAAAAAAAAAAAGAGGAGGGGAGAAAAAAGTTGTTTGTAACTATTCCCTTCTTCCTCCTCCTCCCCCCACAAATTTTGAACGAATTCTCAGGAGATGCACAGCACATTGCTGTCTTTGGGACTGATACCATTGTCACAGTACAGTAATATTTCAAGCATCTGAGTCATAACACCCATTGCTTTAGAGTCATTTAAGAGTGGATTGGAAAAGCCATTCAGACTTACGTTGGGAAGAGCCTATCGTTGGTGGGTGCTGAAAGAGATGACTTAAGGGGTCATTTCTGTCTATGAGTTATGGGATGTACTGACAAGGCCACCATAATCCACTTCTGACTGATGTTTCATGCTGCAAATCTTTCTTAAATCAGCTTATATGAATTATTGAGGCTAGAATTAACATTTTTCAGGAACTGAAATCATCAGGCAATAAAATTATGGCAGATGAACAAAGACTATATTATGTAGACATAATAGGTGAAAAAAACCCAACTCAATGAATATCTACTGTTGCTGAAAAGTGAAATAAAATCATTTGTCAGTGAATGGCAGAATATATTACTATAGACAACTGTGGTTAAAGCCAGTTTAAAATAAGCAGGATGTGACATATAAGCCTACTCTGAAACTGAAAATACAGTTTAAAACCATAACCCTGCTTCTTAAAAGTCTTTGGTCACAAAAGTTTTGCACTGAATATTTCCCATTCAGTCTGAATATGTAATGTAATACATGTGAGGTTTCTTTCACAAGAGATAACATCTTTTTTTTTTGCTACATTTCAGGAATTTGGAGTCCCAGCAGAGGGGTTTTTTTTTAGTTCTTTTACATGTTAGTATCTCCTGTTCTCCCCAGCTCTGCAAACCACAAGGAAAAGGCCACGGTGGGACTCTCACCAGAACTCACCCATGTTGCAGCAGTTGTGCAGAACTCTATGAAGTTGTGGGAAGCTGATGAGATCATGTCTTCTCCCCAGGGCTCAGTATTTTACCTGAAAAATCAAAATGAGGCATTGGCATTAAAAAAAAAGGAGGACTATTTAATTCTTAATCAATTAGCTATTGTATAATATTATTTTTTTTCAGTCCCTCATTCAGCTAACAGTGAAGAGGTTTCTTTGGTAGATGTTTTGTTCCTATAACATCCCCACGCAAATCATACTTATCAAAAAAACCCTTAAATAACATCAAATTTGCATGTAAACACGTCTAAAAATTGACACATTTTTATGTTATTATGCGAACTGAAATGAGAATTTTTTTGCTTATTTGCTTCCAAAATTAAAAAAAAAAAAAGATTAACTTGTGCTGAACTAAACTTTTTATCCTGGCTGGGAGATTGTAGATGAAAATAAAACTGCAGAGGAGTAAATAAATAAAATAAAACAAAACCAAGGAGGAGTTTTAAGAGGAAAAATCTGAAATTAGAAATAGATGCTAATCATTTCTGAAAAATGGTGCAAAAATTAAAATCTCTGCCTATATCTGATCAACCATAGCTTCATCTGGCTCTTGCACGAGACTCTGAAACCCTGAACATCATGACAGCATTATCCAGGTAGAACTGATTCTGTGTCCAGCACAAGGCACCTGAGGCTGTAGAGGACAGTTTCAGGTCAGTTAGGTCTTCTAAGAGCTTAAGACAGTGCTGTATATTATTTTATGCAGAATTGTTCTCATTAAAGTTTGTTTCAGAGAAACTACGTATGCTTCTCACAGCTGTTTGGAGGATAACAATAGTGTCACCCTCAGGAAAATAGCAAGTTTCACAAGCAGAAACCCCGGAGTTGCTCTCTGCTGATAGCTCTGGGTGTCTGGAGGATCAGCGGCTATTTTGCAATTTGCAGTCTCACTTCCCTAAATGACGACTGTAAAACCAGAACTCTACTTAAAAGTCCTGTGTGTGTGCAGTCGCAGCGACAGCGAAGACGGAGAACCTCCTTGCCACTGCCTGCTTGGGCATCTGGGGGCAACCTGGCCCCAGCCAGCATGTGAGAGTCCCCCTGCCCCGAGCACCTGATGCAACTGCTGTAAGGAAGTATAAGAAACTGGGAAGCTCTTTTAGAGGAAGATGGAGAACCCACTTCTTTTATTCCCCCAACTAAACACTTCTGCTTCAAAGGATAAATCCTATTACAAAGTCATGAAATCGACAATTAAAGAAGAGCCGCATAAAGCAAGCAAGGCTGGGTAAGTTTTAAGGTCATGCTGACACTCTGAGTGTTCTCTCTATATAGAGCATTTTCTAATAGAGCTTCTGGGTATGAATTTAGGGTACAGATAATGTTGATTAACATATATGAAAACTCATGAACTACAATACTTGGAATTATGTACATAAAATATTAACTAATTGTGGAAGCCTTTGTTAAGAACAAGAAGCAAATAAAATAATAAACTAGGAAAAAAAGGAAAAGGCAACTTCAAGAAGTTCTGAGAAATCCTTCTTTAAAACCTGAATATAATCCGGGAAAGTTTCTTTTTTAAAAATTTCAAGGGACAGGAAGCAATACTTCCTTTTTGTTTGCAAAACATTAAAAGTAGAAGACGCTGAGCCAATGTTTATGTTCTCTAATGTGAAATTTCACCCCCTCATCTTTAAAATAAATGAAAAAGATACTAAAAATAAAAATATTTCAATTTTTCTGTGTCAGTGCTTCATATACGAATTTATGCTAAGATATAAAGAAAAACATGTTGTGAATAATACATGTAGGAGAAGTAACACCTACATAACTACAAGTGAACACAGGGGGATCTGCATTACAGAAGCAGACTTGCTGGTCAAAGGAAACGTCTGAGAGAATCAAAAACCACAACTTTAAACAAAGTTGCTTGAAAAGCTACCAAATTCTGTTGTAGAGCTAAGCAGAAGAGAAACAGGCTGAGCCTTCTCCTGCAGAAATCCGAATTCCACGAAGGCGATCATGTCGGTAAACCTGGGAACATGACAAAAGCAACAAGGTAAGCGTTATGGAGTCGATGGGGATTCCTTTCAGGAAGTACCTGCGTGACTCAGAACGTTTCCTGCATCTGTGTGTGTGCGTTCAGACTCGGCAGAGGATAACGCTTGCAAGATCTATTTAATACAGAAGTTAGCAATCTGACCCAAGCATACAAACACAATAGAATTGTCTGGTGTGCATCAAGGTAACTCACAGCTGTTTTCACACCACTAAGCGTAGTCTGGTCCCCATACGCTTGCAGATATGTTTAAACCTTTACTCATGCCAACAGAATTTTTATTAGTCCACTGACTACATTGATCAAGCATCAACTCAGAAATGTAGCTGACAGGAGAGTCATACAGTTCCTTGGAATGCAAGTTTTCCAAAGAGTTCTGTGAGGTACAAATGCCAGATGCACATCAAATTGCACAGTTCCTCAATAATTGCAGTAATTGTTTGAACAGTCGTGTCTCTAAAATTCAGATACTGATGCTTGAACGTTGTTGTAATATTGTCCCTGTTATACTATTTCTCATAAAGGTGCAGGGTAGGGTCTTGGTTTTGTTGCCTTCAGTAAGAGTTTAGTTCCTGACTTCAGTGGGGTACCAAGATCTTACTGATCTATGAAGAGTTGCATTTGTAGGACTCAACTGAAAAAAAGGAATGAATAAAGTACTGCAGCTCAGTGGCCTAAAAAATTTGCTACCCCTTGCTTTTCATCACAGATCACTTCAGAGCTTCTTGTGCTCTTTTGTCTTGTTAAACCTGATGAACCTTGTTTAAGCAGTTATCATTTTTGGGACCAAGATGCCTGCTTTGATCAGAAATGCTTCTACAAGCCCTTAGTAATTGTGAACACATGGTAGATATTGTATAAAGGCTCAAGCTCTGTTTCCAGAACACGTGAAAAAGTGGCAAAGAAATGGGTATGTGAACACTTGCACCTTTGCCTCTGGATAATTAGGCAATGTTTATTGCTCACATGTCCAAATATCGTTGCCCATCCAAATGATAGGGTGTACTCACAATCTGGAAGGCTCATGGAGGGTTTCATTACTTTCTGTTTTCCTTCTTTCTTTCTTGTTTTGCTGCTGGCAGAAGCCTTAATTCAATGATTTTACAGGTCGCTCAAAAATACAAGACACTGCAAGGATGAACAAAGCCAGAAAAGTGCTGAGAACATCCTTTTTCCGTTTCTGGGTTGCAGACATGTAGAACTGTGCTAAGATTGCATCTAAAAAAAGAAAGCACAGCCTCTGTGCCACCTGTGTGCAGACAGGGTCGGGTGGCTGATGACTCCTGGGTATTTCATACAAAGTACACGGCCACCCATGCATTCTTTTGAGCTGTGAAAAGGCACTTTCAGAGGCAGATACAACAGCAATATATAATTCTCTGAAGAATGTTCCCTTTTTTACAGATTATCACATCCTCTCTCAGCCAACTGCCTTTTACCACGTTACTCTCAGCCAGGTGCCTGACTGACAGGGACTGTACTGGTCTTGTATAGAAAAGAAATGGATGCTGATCTTTCTATATAGATTAGAGAAAGAGGTGTAAATTATTTTCAGAAAAAAAAAGTCTATTTTTCAAATGATAAACTGAAATAATAGAGATATATCCAGTGATTTACTTAGCTTTTATTATTTCCATTCTTAGCACAGAGATACTGACATGAGTAGAAAGAGAATTTAATGAAGAAGTGCAGATGGACGTGGTAATAGCAGTGACCTGTTAATTAGTTTCTTCTCATCTTTAGAAAGTGGCAAAGCTGAACAAATCCTGCTTTCTGTCTATTACTGCAGCAACTCATTGCTGCACCCAGGTGTTGGGGATCTGTGGGGTTACTGGGCTGATGCAGTTTCAAAGTAAAAATGGAAATTCACTCTAAGAGTTTTCAAACCCAGCAAAGAACGTCCTCAGCACTCCGTGCAGTTGTGGACTGTGTATGTTCTCTGAAGTCATCAGGGTTTAGCTTTCACTATGACCAAATTAATTTCTGTAGCTATAGGAACTCACTGTTCCCAGACTTAAAAGTCCACATAGTTCAGAGAACTGCACTTTTTGTACTTCTCATAACTAAGAAACTCTGTAAGAGAGAGAGGTCTTATTTCCCCTGATTCCAGAATCCCCCTACTTTACAGGCCTATGATCATTTGTTGAATTTCAGTTTTCCAGCATTTGTATCTCTCAAGAACTGTTTGTCTCTCTCAACGACTTCGGCTAGGAGACATGACACCTATTAAAAGAAAAAAAAATCAAACATTTCCTTTTAGTTTTGTGTAAACCCAAGATCATTACGGGCTTAAATTCTTTCCCAAAGTGACTGGAATTCCTTTTCATCTAAAATTCGTGTGCCTACAGGTTTTGCCAAGGGAACCCAAACTATGTGAATCATGCAGTGGAACAGCAAGCCTCAAAAAGGAAGAGGGAATCATATTTCAGACAGGTTCAGTCCATAAGAAGTTGTTCTAACCAACTAACCTTGGACAAGTTGCTTACCGATACTTCCAGTGTAGTGTGTTTTGCTCCTGAATAAAAATGGATCTAAATGTTCCTATTCGTAAAACACCTGATAAAAACTGACTTTCCCTTCAGGCTTGGAATTTAAGTCTTGGTCCTAGCATGATACAGTTCATCTCTGGGCTTACTCCAGTTCTGGTCTACTAAAAATCTAAGTAGTGCCCAGGTGTATGTTCAAGGTTAATCTGTACAAAATCAAAAAGATTTTCTCCAAAATTATATTTGTGTGAAAAGGGGTATTCTTTTGTTCTATTCTGCATTGTTCTCTAGGGCAGAATATTTGAAATCAAAGTAAAATACATGTAACTTGACATATTTGATGAAGAAGATGTGGAGTCGTATAAGTGGAGCACAGTGTCTCATAATAACGTGACATTTGAAAAATATTTGTGGCAAACAAACCAGGCTACATGTGCCATTACTGTGTAAGTCTGTCACCTAAGCCATATGGCTACAACTTTGTCTTCAGGCTATGAATTTCCCATCTTTCATTAAACAGAGACTGGGGTAACACAGCCTCAAACAGTGCATTCAAAACCACATCTCTGCAAGAGTTTTTTCTAAGCTTAAATAGGTGACTGACCTGGTTCCCTTATGAGTTTTACCATCCTGCGTGATGTCAATTCCCCTAAAGATTAGTAGAGCAACACAAATACTGAAGAGAGAAAAATCTCTGCTCTGTTTTTGGGTTGTTTTTTTTCTGTTAATGGTAGAAGAAGTACAATTCTGCAGACAAAATGTCAGAGAAAAATTAAACCAGGTATTTCTGAAGTTCCTAAGGCCATAAGCTTCTTTAGCAATGTGACCTAATCAAAGGTTTTGTGGAGCAGTCCTGAGCAATAATGGTGGCAAATAACACGTCACAACAGCTTCGTAAGCACACAATACACACAATTCTTTTAAACCCCTTTCTGTTTCTCAAGCAGTGTGTCTCCTGAAGAAGCAGTGAAATGGGGAGAATCTTTTGACAAGCTCCTTTCTGAAAAAGGTTGGTAGTTTTTCTCTCTCAATGCAGACTGTTAGGATGGAAAATTGATGGAAAACGATGGAAGATTATAAAATCCAGTTGTGCACTTAAATAGACCTGACAGTTAACTAAACGAGGTATCATGAGTCACAACCACGTTTGGTTCTGCTCTCCACATGTGCTCAGGTTATAACATGCTGTCAACTACTGAAAATAGTTGAAAATAACTTTTAAGTTTTGTATTTTGTTGAACAAAATAATATAACAGACAGCAAAGAGTTCCTTCAACAGATGATAGAATTTCCTTTGAATATTGCTCAAATATTCCTGACTGCAAGATCAAACCTTAAAAATGAATATATGTTCTATGTACTTAGGAAAAAACTTTGTCACTTCTGATACAATTTGTTTCTAAAACGGTGCTTTTCAGATCTGTTCCACAAACAGTTGGCATCAATACGATTGCATTATTTCAGCAGAGTAAGCATACTTGGTAAAGAAAATGTCTTCAGCATAGTAACAACAGGCTAAAGCAAGTTTTAAAGATGCTAAAAGCCATTCACTTTAAATTGTTCCTGGAGAACAGTTTACTTATAAGCAAAGATTCAAATAGTGTTAACCTAAATGGATATTCAGCTGGAATAAAGCCGTCACTTCCACATGTTTTGATTGCTTCTATTTCTAAATTCACAAGATTCTGGTAACAGATTTTTACAGATGCTGAGAATTCTGTAATGGGACTGACAGCACTCAGGATCATAATGAAAGAACTGCACTTATTTTAAAACCTTGAGTATTTTAGAATAATTATCTATAATGTGATGGAATTCAAAGGGAGCATGACCTATCCTGTTACACAGAGTGTGTGGAAAGAGTAACTGTCTGGTAAGGATATGGGTTTTTTTAATGCAATTCAACATTCCCTCCTGTAGCTGGATTGGATGCCTTTACGAAGTTTCTGAAAACTGAGTTCAGCGAGGAGAACATCGAGTTCTGGATAGCTTGCGAGGATTACAAGAAAAGCAAAACTGCGCATGAGCTTTTGCCAAAAGCTAAGACCATCTACGAAACATTCATACAGAAAGATGCTCCAAAAGAGGTACAGTAGAAACATGTTTTGTTGTACACAGTGTTTGACACAACTGCATCGACGAAATCTGCTTTTAAGAAGTGCATGCCCAGAAGCACTGGCAACAGTTAATCATGTAGTCCCTGACGTAAGAAGGCTGAATCTTAAATGTCAAAGCTCTGCAAAGAAAACTGGAAGCAACTGCATAGATTTTTCTCACTGTCCTCCAGACTCCTTTCAATACTTCCCTCCACGTTACTCTTCTAAGTGTAGACCATAAGTTTAAATATTATATAGTCATCTGTAAAGCCAGGGTATGTGTATATATATATAGGGTATATTTAAGAAAAATAAGAGATGTTAAACGTTAAAGCTCCAATGAGACACATCAGCTAGCATCTGTGAGAAAATATGATCTGTCTTTATTAAAGCTGCCTCTAGAACAACAGATATACCCCCCCTTTCTTTTAAACTAGTAATTATCTATTAAATTATCACTTAATTGAGACTCAGAAAATTTTTAAAAAGCCAAAAAAAAAAAAGAGACTAGAAGAAACAAATTAAACATATCCTTAAAAATAATAATAATAATAATAATGTTTTAAGCATGGACTTTTCTTGGTTGATCCCTGCCCACTTTCCACCGCACAGCATGTACACAAAAACACGTCAATCCCAACCAACACTAAGACCTTTTTATATTACTATAATAACGCAAAAAGTTTTCATATTTACAATTTCTTCGTGTTACTGAAACATGTTATAAAGGATTCATAAATAGGCAAAAGTAATACTTTTTGCCTGCTCTAAGAAGGAGATGATGAACTCTCACTGAAATCGCAATCAGCCTCTTGAATAGGTCTTTTGGACTTAACGATTTCCTGTAATTCTATCGAGTTTGAGCAGATCAAATACGTCACTTGCCAATACTCCTTTTCCTCCGTATTATTTTTTTCTTTTTGGTCAGAATAGCAAAAGTTAAACACTAACTGCTACTTCCCTGTAACAACGGTGAAAGAAGTGCAATTCCCACTTTAGGAGGAGGACTACAAAATGGTGTAATTTCCCCCTGTAATTCCCACGGATTACATTTAAGATTTAGATCTGTTTTTCCTAGGAAATGTCCACTTTGAAAGACTTAGGGCCCTTTTTATTTCTTTCCCTTCTGCATGTCTTTGGGGCAGACCTTACAAAAAAAGAAATCCCCGGAGTTGTTTGAGGTAGAACCTGTCACAGCCAATGGCTCGGTGTCTGAGCAGTCATGGTAGGGCATCAAGCGCCCATCGTGTCAACGCTTTAAACAAAAAGATCTGCAGGAGGAAAGCTAGGGAGGCAACAGGGCACGGAAGTCATACTTTAACTAACAGTAATGTAACAACTTCTTTATTTGTCATTTCTTTTGATCTGCCACACGTGGTGTGGGTGCTGTCGTTCAAGTCAAGCAGCTGGCTCTTTGGCGAGACGTTCTTGGGTTCGGTTGGGCAACGTCTCGTTTCAGACCGTGCAGGTCTGGAACTTGCATCTTCTCTCTGACTAACATCTTGTGCAGCAAAGCTTTTTTACACATAAATTTCTGAGCATACAGTTTGGCAGGATGATGATGATGAAATTGCCCTTCAGTTCTTAAATCTGAACTATTTCTTTTAACTAGCTTTATGGAAATGACAGGTGTATCTCAGTGGGGGAGAAAAAGTATATCATAGAAACCACTTTTTGATTGGATCAATAAATATTTTTGTATTATTCTCTTGTTTTTCAAAATAGGATGCTCAAATCAGTGCCTGACACTTTAATAAAACCCTCATACTAATTTAATCTTTCCAGGATGAATGCAGCAGTACATGGAATAAATGATTATTTTTATATGCTTTTCCCATCTAAAGCCTCCAGAAACGCAACAAAACAATTTTTATATTTTAATTATCAGAGCTTTCTCACCTTCTTACTACCAAAACCGCACACAGAGACCAGAAATTTTAAATATTCGCTAAAATAGTCTAATGAGACCAAGTTCTGCATGACTCTCAAATGAGAATACGATATTAGTCTGGTCTTGCAAAGCCTGCCAGCTGCAAATCTAGGAAGATAGATCACTGTTAGAAAGTTACTTTTAATCAAACATCAAAGTTTATCTTCTGTTTTACCACTTTTCCATCGTACCAGTGACAAATCTGTGAAGAATTTCTGACAGCTATTGCTGAACACGAACTAGTTCTGTGGTATTAAAATCTTGTTGTATGAGGGGTTCAAGGCCTCCGTATCAGAAAAGACTTTCACCAAAGTGCAGATCCATTGCTGTGGATAGTAACGCAGGAAATGCACGAATATACATTAAAGAAATATGCTTTTCCTTATTCTCCAGGTGAATTTGGACTTCCAAACCAAAGAAGTCACAAGTCAGAATATTGAACAGCCCATCATCACCACCTTTGATGCAGCACAAAACACCGTCTACAGGCTGATGGAGCAAGACAGCTACCCACGCTTCCTGAGATCTGACCCTTATTTAAATTTGGTTAAGGGGAGAAATCCCAGTCGTCCTGCCCTTCGGAGACGATCGCGGTCTTTTACTGTCAATGATTTCAAGGGTGTACGACCGGATTTTACTGTTTGGTAACAGCGAAACTCAACTCTCATAAATTCTAGCTAGTGCAGCAACTTGTATGTTTTAAAATCCAAATCCTTAATAGCTGTAAATAAGTGGAAAGCAAAGTTACATGCACTTATACCAGGTCTGAATTCTGTAGCCAGTGTTTAATCTCATTTATTGTAGAGAAGCTGGCAACATACTGGCAAGACATACCATGTAAAGTTTTCATACAGTGGTTCTTTTAAACAGGAGTTTCCTGCATAAATGTCATCTGATAACATCCACCATGTATCCTGGGCCTGTATTATTTAGGACAGAGTTTCATCACAGTTAGAATCTATGTACCTAAACCTTTGCACATATGTATATTTCTGCAATACTTTCTACACTAAGCACAGAGTAGTTGTATTTTCTCGTACTGCAAAACACATAGGAACATTATTAGGTATAGCATAAAGCTACGCGGATTTTAACTACAGCCACTGCACAATTAAACTTTATTGCATATTTTAAGAGGAACATGACAATATCTATTTAATTTTGGGGGGTACATTTTGTACTGTTTTCTTATTAAATATGTCTGTTCTCTGCATTTAAGTTATGCTGTATAGATTAGCTTTGCTATCAAATACTTGTATTCTAATTTTTGGTGCCCAAATGAAGAGCAACAAAGGACCAAGAATGCTATTTTAACACAATGCCATTAAATATCAGGTCATATGTACATATATGTATATAATGTTTCTATTTTTAATTGTAAATATTCATGGTATGTCAACTTTGTTACTAAACTTTATTATTTTTTTCTTCCTTTTTTTTGTTCAAAAAGAATCTTAAAATTAAGAGCTGTTAGACTCAGGTAGAATAGACTTAATTTCTAATGGTCATTAATATACTCTGTAGTTATACAGGAGGAAGAAGAAATATTTCCTTTTATTTTTTTACTACTGAAATCACATATATCATTTTCATGGTCAGTATACATAGTTATGCTGTCTTTTTCTTGCAGAATTGTTTAGCATGTGGCTGCAGGATTTAGCTGTAACCATGACTTGTACGTTCAGTCACCTTGCACAGAGTTTAACCTTTGTCCCTTTTCTTTCCCTCTCTGTCGGTGGTCAGAAGGAAGAGGTGCAGTTCCCGAGGATGGGACTTTATGTTCATTACTAATTCATGGGTTTCGTGGCTGCTTTTACTAACTTTCAATAAATCTGAAGTGATCTACTCTAAAAAGTTGTCAGGATTCAGTTTATTGCTGGTACATTGATGAGTAAAACGTGAAGACTTTGCTTAAATTCAATACTAGCTGTAATCATTGCCATTTCAATCAAAAGTGCTGCCGCTCAGAGACCCGAACTCGCCACAGGCACGTGGGAAGTGCTTTACCTGGGCAATAGGCAGGTAACACATCTGTAACCATGAGGAGCATGATCCTTGCTGGTTTATTCCGTTATCCTTCCCTGATCCCCAAACTCTTAGCACATGCTATTTCTAACTCTGTAAGCAGTCAGAAGGAGGGCACAGTGATTTGGAACAAATCAAATGTTTTAGTAACATTGCATTTCAGTCTTTATCAACATCAAATGCAGCTTTGGAACTTGTCAGCCTCTGTTTTTTACAAACTGGCCACGCTCCTGTTGTGGTCACAGGAATGAGTGAATGCAGTGAAAGGCAACTTTCTAATCCAATTTCACTGCAGAAGTGTATTTTTCCGGATAGACTGTTTGCCATAAAATAAACACAAACCAACTCTGCCAGAATCCTGTTTCTGATTAGAGAATCTCTAATATCACTAAAAGTGTCTGAATGCCAGAGTTCTCAGATATTTTAAATATGCCTGTTCCTATGTTTTGTATTACTTAGAGAAAGCGAACAGACTTGAGAACAGACCCACCCGAGCATTAACAGTAGGTCTTTTGCAATGCAGGCCTAAGCCCCATGCATTTGCAGCTAGATCCTCCCCTGGTGTGACGATGTTCATACCAGCTGAGAATCCACACCTTCACTCTTGCCGTGGATGAAATAAATGGAAAAAAATATGTGTATATTTAATATTGTTCCAAAGTCCAAACAAATGACAAATATAGTATCTTGAGTAAGATTTTTTTCTTCTTACCAAAAAACAGCTGTTAGTCAAGAGGGTCTGTAATGATAAATCTAAGTCGGCAGGCGCCCTTTGTTTCATTTCACATACACATGGAAAATTTTGCTTATCTCCAGGGAGACCTTCCTCAAAACCGACAGTCTGGTACTGACAGCGCTAGTCCCTCTTAGGAGTTTTATAATGAAAACAAACAAATAAGATATTCCTGGTAGCTATTTATGCATGTATGTTTTTCAAAGATAATTAGCTGAATTTACAGCAGACTAATGCCATGGGAACTACTGTAAAAAGAAAGTCGAGATAAATTCAGAGAAAGGAAGGCAAAGGGCACAAAGATAAACTAAAATGACATAATTATCTGGCAAAAGGTTTTTTTTCTAGAAGAGGCTCCGGTTAGTAAGAGAAAATGAGTGCTCTCCAATTTAATGCCCTGCTGTAATTCTGGAAGATGAATAAAGCTTGGGTTAGTACAAGTCTGAGATGCTGTTCCAGGATTGAGTTAGACAGGATTGATCAGACTAAGAGCTAGCCCTGCACCTTAGAGTAGTGCCAGAGAATACAGTCAGGCTTCTCTAGTTTTGGCAGAATCAATGCCATAGTTACATAAATCTTGTTTAGCTGACCTAGTACAAATAATACATGTACAAAGCCTGTTGGGTGAATATTTTTATTGGGGGTTATTTTATGTAGCAGCTTTTTAGATTTGTATGTGCCATTCAGTAGGAACTCTTAAAATACTCCTCTTACCCACACAATAATTTACGTTACGCAAACCACTTTAGTCCTTACACACATGAAGTCTCCAGACTCCAAGTACGAGGGAAATAATTTGCTGAATTGTATAGCACAAAGGTTTGTCTACTGTTTCAATACTTAAGGTCTAATTAGATGCTTTAAATTAGCTGAATTACTATCTACTGTTCTGGTTTAACTAGAGGGAGGTGGAAATACACATATAAACCTATTGTCCTCGGCTTTCACGATTTATTATTTTGCAAAGACAACTTGATTATTTACTTGACAAGAAACAAGATGAATGAAATATAAGATAAAAAATCTCAAAGAAAAAGATAGATTTCTATCTTTCACTAAAGTAGATGATCAGTAATATGGCTCTTACGTGCCTTTACATGCTAGAACTTATGTGACTCACAAAAGGCAGATCTTTTTCTCTCCTTTTTGTCCCCAGCTGTTCAGCCTGCCTTAATTAACTACTGCTTTGAATGCAGTTCCCTCTCCTTTCCATGCATACTGTCAAAAGATTGAGAAAAAAAACATTGCCTAAAATCTTCTTCCTCTCTTCGGTGATTCATATGCTCATAAACTTCTGCCTTGCTCAGATGCCTGTCCTAGATCCTGCTGTGTTTTTTGCATTTTAGTCAAATGCCTCAATCAAATACCCTTTAAGCTCCTGTGTGGCTCTGTGCCAAAGATAAAAATGTATCTCCTCTATACACCATCCAGCTGCTTCCATACTTACTTTTTTCTTGCTCATGTCTTGTTGTCATCTTCCATTTTTTGTACTGATTGTTTACAGCTGGTCTCAGAAAAGCTCTCTTTGGTTTTATATCAAAACTTTTCTCTCTTCTTTCCTAAATGGCATCTGTTTACATAATCTCCTCCTAAGTCACCTTACAAGAGATTCTCTAAATGCCAAAATTTACAATCTAGCCTCTATTGTTGCCTTCTCTGTAAAATGTAGCTAAAATTACCTAGCATGAAATACAATCCTATGCAAGTTGATTCAGAGTTTTCAAACAGGACCGATTAAGCTGAAGCCTAACCTAAGGACAACCCTGACCTGTTGTTTCTTCACCAGGCAACTTGCTTCTATTTTAGAAACTCTTGTTTCTTCCCAGCTTTCCAGACTCATTTTAAAATTCTGCAGTTAATACTATTCCAGTTTTTCTTTAAGGAAGAGAAGGCTTCTAACGATTACATCCTCATGTGGACTGTCCCCCTGCAGGGACTCAGTAGGAACTCTCCCACATCATATACAGACTTTTCCCAGCTTACTTGGGTATGGCCACACTGGAGAAGTCAGAGTCCAGGAGTCATTTACAAAAAGAGGTAACCAAGGACATTGGTGTATTGGGTTTCCCTCTCATTCATTCCTAGCACAGCTTGGCTTGGGGCAGACCACCCACAAGGCATGACTCAAGAGACAACTGATATAGGGAATTATGGCTCAAGAGCTACCTTTTGCATATTCTTGCATTGGTGCAGTTAACACCAGAACATCATAATAGGATCTGTCTGTGCTATGTAGGCTCCCTGTATGAAGTTTTGTGAAGTCTGATGCTACGTAAATAACAGCATATTCTTTCAGGACATGAGCTTGGCAAATAGTCTGTTGATTAGTACTAAATGAGAGTATTCAGGGTTGCACACCTTCTTTAGAACTGTTTCCAGTTCTCTTCTAATGTTCTTCTCTTCTGTTTGTATGGAACTTTGAAATCCTGTTATTAGGAGCCCAGAATGCTACAAAACATTTTGACAGGTTGTTCTTGAAATCAAAACATTTTACCTGAAGGGCATACTTTGCTTGGGTGGAAAATAACAGCTCATTTTCTTATGCAAAACAACTCTGTGGCATGCTGAAGACAGAGTTATTCATATGGAAAAAAAAAAAAAAATTTTGTGAGTTGACCATGCTGTGCGGTGCTACTGGAAAGTAGGCATTTACATAGTGCTGTGATTAAAATATATTTGCATCCCCTGTGACAGGCGTTTCCATGTTACTAGGATGCCGGCAGTGCTCAGATCATCCTGGCTTCTCCCAACGTAAGAAATGTAGTCAAGTCTGTGTCTGCTTGAATTGCTTGGACCAGCAGAACATCAACTTTTTTTCTTTTTCTGCTGTGGTTACACTGTACAAGACAACACTATCCAAGCAATCCTGGGTATGGAATGAATTTAACAGAGGCCAAGTGCTGAAGGGCAATGACATATTGAACCCAATCCAGGGGAAACACCAGCACATCAAAACAGCTATTGGAAAGTGACCTTTTCTCACATTGCACTCGGGTGAGTACAAGGCAACAAGAACGTATATAAATGGAAGTGATTTCTTAGGTTAATACAGCAATAGTTTAAACGTGATGAGCTGCTAAGATTAGGATCCAGCTCAGAGAAATGAAAAATGACATGCCTTATTCCCCTGAACAGCCAATAGCTTTTCATAAAGGAAGATAAGTGTGTGAAACTAATGACTAAAGATAGCTAAAGAATAAAAGATGAGTATCAGTAAAAAGACAAGCAGTAAGCCTAAAAGTTCAGGAGATTTAAATATTTAATAAATCAGGAGCCCTTAGCAAGTAATACCGGCAAAGGAGGAAACATTCGATCAATAGATCCACATTACCTTTCCTACACTTCTAGCTCCCCTGTGGCCTGTTGAAGGCAAGAGACTGAAAACCAAAATCCATAGCAGAGTCCTCAGAGTTACAGAAATGTTAAGCCAGAGGCCTCACAGCTAAAATTAGCAGAGCAGGTAAGGCCCTGAGCTACTCTGCAAATCTAGTCTGGGTTATTAGTGACCTGAAGCTGCAGACATCAGCATATCAGCTGGGTCCAGATTTCCAAAAAGTTTAGAAATAATTCTATGTGCAATTTCCATCCCGTCTCTAATACTTATCAATATTTTGTTTGCTTCATACTGTTATTATTAATAGCCAATATATTTGCACAAGCAGCTGCTGCATTTGTTTTAATACTAAGATCATTCATTCTTCTTACGAAATTTCAGTAAAATATTACAGTTGCTTTCCAGAAATTATTAACTTCTAAGCAGAGGAATTATATGACAATACCACCAGTTACCTTTCATAGGAGGAGGTGACTGCACCTAACTTTGGTTACTGTACTTGTGATATGTGTACTGGGTTAATAATACAACTCTATTACCTGCTGTGTACCTGAAATACAATCAGCTTACGCAGGCTGAGCAGTCACTGAGCAGCACGTTACGCAATGGTGAAAACCCCTCATATCTTCTTTGTGTTTTTCTGAATTGCAGTCAGTATTCCATAAAATGCAGGAGCAATCATGTTGATTCCATCTAGTTACTCTCTCTGTGTGCTAGTCAGAATACTCGTGAGTTTTAGAATCCTTTCTGTGGCTGCTAAGACAGATTAAAAAATACCTATTGGCACTAAAAATTTTTGAAAGATCATCACGTCTGTATCACTCAAACACCAGGAAATCAGAAATTTTAAAACATGTACATGTTGCACTGCTGGACACTTCGGTTTTTTTAAAGAATTGCATCATAGAAAAAGATAGGCACAGATCCTGCAACCCTCCTTCTCACAAATAGTCTCATAAAAAGAGTAAATGAGACTATTATATAACTAGAATGATATTACCTCTTCAAAAAAGTAAAATAATTCAATTTATAATCACAGTTCTAAGGTGGGTGGATGATATTAGAATTAGACACAGGGTAAACATCAAGAAATGAATGGAATCATCCAAGAATGCTTAATTTGGTGTCATCTCTGTCCTCTTAACTGCACTAACTTTACTGGCATTACACCAAGGAATCTGGAGGAAACTTAGTTCAGACCTTTATCTAGAATTTTCTTACATCACTGAAAATTCAACATCTGTTTTCAACTGCTCCTAAGACTTGGACACTTGTCAGTGACAACCTAGGGCACGTAAAAGCAAAGCCTCTTCCTAAAAATAGCAAGACATAGTAATGCATGCGTCTGCACGTATTTGCAGAAGAATCTCCTCTTTACATGAGGAAAAAAAAAAAAGAAAAAGAGGACATTTCAACAATAATTGACAAAGAGAAAATCTCACTGTTAGAAAATTAAGTTATTTACAGTCTGCTAAGCCAGAAACTCTACAAATAAATATTGTTTGGATTTTGCATTACTTTTATCGTCTTTTACCAAAACTCAAACCTGGAACTGAACCAGTCACAGAGAATTTGATGTAAATACAGATGCTCCCCACCGGTGAGATCATAGAATGGCCTAGGCTGGAAGGGG
>NW_009694689.1:0-3730 GCF_000703405.1 Apaloderma vittatum
TTTTATTTTATTTTATTTTATTTTATTTTTAAGTTTGGTTGCTAATCAAGAAAAGAAAATAGTTGCGTGTCTGCTTGTGCACTTTGATAACATGCTCATGCGAGGCGCACGGTCCTGTTGAAGGGATGGGGTTGCTCATACACTCACATGTATGTGTAGACATGTGCTTCTGGAGGGCTGAAAGCTTTGGGAGAAAAAGAAACACCACTCGGAAAAAAGCCCAAACAACACTCTCAGCTTCACCACAATGGCGAACGGTGCATTTCATGCCAAGAATTTTATTTTAAAACGTCCGTCTTTTTTTTTCTG
Organism: Apaloderma vittatum; assembly: GCF_000703405.1. NCBI lineage: Eukaryota > Metazoa > Chordata > Aves > Trogoniformes > Trogonidae > Apaloderma > Apaloderma vittatum. The sequence goes on from NW_009694689.1 coordinate 310, forward strand.
CTACTGTTGTAGAGGAAGTCTCACAAATGCTGTGATGGTTAAGAGAGATTAAAACACAAAGCATTTTATACACCAGTCTCAGCTGATACAAACTATCAATGCTATTTAATGAGAGGACATTATATAACAAGCCAACATTAAAATAAGCAATTTACAACGGTGCAGCTGACAGAGAGGTTAAGAAAGCATTTGTATCTCTAAGCAACAGTATTAGACGTCTGTTAAATAATTACTCTACAGTTTCAGTGACCGATGATGACTTGAATGGACATGAATCCGTTGCAGTTTTGTAAAGAAATCTTTTGTGCATCTTTAGAGATGGGATGTTTTTCCCTGGGCAGGAACAGAATAGTCACGTCTGTCATTAAATATTCTGTTATCGTCTGTCTCTTCTCCACGTTATCATTTACGATCAAGATATTTAGATCCAGCTGAAGTATTGAATGAGACGTTTATGGTACCTCTCTGGCCCTAGTTGCTACATCTCTTTTTGTCTTAAGCGTTCTTGTTTCAAGAGTGATGCATTCGCTTCCGAACAATATCTTAAGCCGCCAGACTAATGCATATTTGGTTTGTTTAGCAAAGGATTGAACCAGAATGCAGAACTGATGCTGAGCAGGCTGCAGTTCTCTGGGCAATTCCACAGAGGCTGTGGCAATTGGTATTTAATTGCATTTGTCGGAAGGGTGAACGCGGTGTAAAATGCTGAATAGGAAGGAAGCTACTGCCGTTAGCCTGTGATATTTCTGAGCTAACTTTAAAAATACACATCAGCCCTCATCCTTCTGAATAGACAATATATTGCCTTTCTATCTAAGACTGATGACAAGTATAAAATAATAATAAATAAATAATTCGACTTATACCCCCCCCCCAAATACTTTGTAACAATAATCATCACAGAATTATGTCCTTGCATATATTTACCTTTTGGATGAATGTTATTTTATGTTTAGGAGTGATTAATTTATTACAAATTGTTTTCAACACTGAAGTTTTAATGATTGTCATAACACTGATCTTGTCACAGAATATGCTGGAAGAAGCCAAAGGATTCTATCCTGAATGTTTTATAAATACTTGCCACAGAATAGGACGTTGGTATTTTGCAGTGTTGCGAGTGTAAAACAGTCTGCTATGTAGGGGAACATCGAAATGGATACTTCCACAGCTTCTGGTGGAATCTGAAAACCTTTCCCACATAACTATTCAGGAAAAATGTGTTTTGCTCCTTCCTGGGTAGGATCTCAATCCAGCTGCCATAGATCTGAGTCTTAGGAATGCAAATGGCAATTCTTAATTATGTAATGTTTTTTTCCTTCAGCTACTTACTTTACCCGAATTATGCTTTTCATCTGAAACTTACTTTGTCTCTGCTGAATGGCGTGATTTTCACTATGTTTATAATTGAAAATGAACAAACACTTAGAGTTTCCACTGTGGAAAATGGCACATTTAATTTGGTTTATTTACCTTCATTTTGTCTGTTCAATCCAGCCACAGTTTACATGCTGTATGTTTCTACAGCAAACCATCTTCTGATATATTGCACATATGGAGATGTTATACAGTATTTGTAACTTTCTTCAGACTTTTGCAGATTTTATAAAAAGCTTAAATGTAGAGTAGTTGAAGAATCTGAAATATTCCCAATAAACAAAAGGCTAAGCAAATAAGGTCATTTTCAATTTGAGTATTTTTAAAATGAAGATAAACCCTTCAATAACCTTCTATAAATGGGCAGTCACTTTTCCTGGAAGTGCTGTAGCAGAAACTGTATTAACTGTAATTTTGGGTTGTTTATACTATAAATGTGGTCATTTGGCTCTTTTTAGCAAGTGGTGACAGCTTAAAATTATCTAAATGAACAGTATCACAGCATTTTTCAAGGTAATTGTTGCACTAATTTTTTTATTCGCTAGGTAGAAAGTACACGATGTTCAATAAAAAAAATCTTAAAGGAATTAGTGAATTGGTGAGTTCTGTAAATATGTAAAAATTTCTCTTTAACATCATCAGAAGCACTATCTGCTGTGGAAGATGTAAAGTTAGCTCAGGTAAATTTTACCTATCACACTACGAAGGGGTCTTCAATACAAAGCGTGAAGTCTAGTAGCTGGCAATGAATATACTCCAAATCCAAGGTAATTATGTTTTGCTTTTGTTTCTGTGATATTTCCTAGGCTAAACCATGGACATTAATTTGACCCGAGAATTGCTAGTAGATTTTAGGGAACATCTGAGGTATTAATAATTTAATAAAGGGCAACTAATTCCTTGTGTTACATCACCTAGCAGAAACTTCCAGGAGTTTTTTCAAGATAAATATGGAACACTCAACCAGAATGTTCCCTTGATTCACAGACTCACATGATGATCATACAGTGTGTCTTCAGTCTTCCCCACCACCTGCTGCCCCCTCGCTCCTCAGTCCTCTTCCCCACCGCTGCCAATCGCTGCGATGTTAATGCTCCTCTTCAAAACCCGCGCTCTGCAACCATGTGAGCTCCCTCTGCTGCCCCTTCAAAATGGGACAGGATTTTCTTGCCTGCAGAGGTGGTGAAAAGCTGGAAAAGTTGACCCCTAAGTTTTGCCCACCAGAGTTTTCCTGGACTTTAATTGAAGCTCACAATATTGCTCATATTTAAGCATTTAAAACAACCTTTATGGTTTTGTCTGGTTTATTTTGTGTCTTTTTCCAACAGTAAAGTGGCCCAGGGTTCTTCTTTATTATTTCTCTAAGACATGGAGCACTTAAATGCTTGCTAATGGACTATTCCTGTCTTTGCTTGAGATCACTCCAACAGCTTTGTTCACATCTGCCTGGTGCCATAAACTCTTTCATTGCTTTCTGTTATTCACCAGTGTGAGAAATGAAGCAGATATGTTTCAGTTCTCAGTGTTTGTTGATAAATATCTGACAGTTTAACCCCTGCCTTTTCACCTACAGATCCCAGAAAATGTCTTGTGGAGTCCAACCAGTAACTTATTGTAGATATTAATAAATAGAAATTTCTGTCAATGGTGGGGAAGGAGAAGGAGAAGAAAACCAGTGAAAACACCAAAGAAGGGAGGTTAAAAGCTCTGCAGATAACCTTTTCTATTACCATGATGAGTATAAACACTACAGTAATTTGCTGACCATTTTATTTTATGTATCTTCTTGTAAGCCTTTGAAATCAAACCTGGCAGAGACCAACAGCCAAAGCAACTGTTTTCAGTCTGGTCTTTTGGGCAGGCTGGGCAAAGGCAACTGTCTGGGAGAGCACCCTAGGGAGGTTTTTTTAATAGGACTGCAACTGCATAAATTCCTAAATGAATTGTAGCACCGCTAAACAGTGATAAAACTGACTTCAGCTGTTCTGATGTTGAATGGCACCAAAGGCATGGAAAAACAGCTTTCAAAATCTCATCTTTCCCT
>NW_009694689.1:3761-9280 GCF_000703405.1 Apaloderma vittatum
GGTAGGAGAAAGAGAAGAGAAGAGGTGGTCATTCATCCTGCAGGGAAAGGACAAACCTCACCTTCATGTCAAAAGCCCCAGAAAGCTTGTGGTACTTTTTGCTTAATGCCATCTCATGCATTTTTTTGCTGCAGGGTAGGCTGAGAACTGTTTCATTGCCTGCGACATAGCTGTGCACCAAGCGAGTCCTCATGCTGAGCTGGGAACGGGTCTCATGACTGGGGCACCACATCTCCAGGGGCCAGGAGAAAGCGGTGGCAGGCTGAGTCATTCCCTGTCTCCTCGTTCTTCCCGGCTGTGCCTCTTACTTGGGCTCCTTTCAAGCCTTATGCATGAGCAGATCGCTGAGGGAAGAGGATGGTGAAAGTTATTTGCATTCAAACGTTACATTTAAAAGCTATAAATTACTGGTGACTATAAACAATCACCCTGCTGATGGCACCGCTCATAAAAATCTGGGTTTGTGTATGTGTTGCATTCGCATGTGTGTGTGCATATTCAGCCTTGCAGGATTTTTTCTCCTCGTTATGAAAGTGGTATTAATTCTTCTTGGCTCTGAATATGATGCCTGATGCAATGAAGATTTTTTTCTGCTTTTTCTGGTTTTGTATAGGTCTGGCTGAAAAATCGAGTCGTTCTCACTGCTTTGAGTTAAGTTTTGGTTGTAAACTGGGAGAAAAGGTTGTGGAGACCTTGGCTGAAAGCTAGACAAATGGCAAAACTGCTTTTGAACTAGTGATATTCACTGTAGCCGGGAGGTTGCACGCGCCAGTTTATTGCTGAAGAGGAAAAAGTGTTAGGCAGAGGGAAGAAGGAGGAGGAGGGCAGAACCGTGATGTTTGCTACATGTCCACTAACAGTCTGATTAGTGAGTGCTTGGGAGCAGGGTTTGCAAATGAAGGGAGAACTACTCTGTCACTGCCCCAGCCTAAAGATCTGAATGAGTAAACCGAGAGTGGTCATGACAAGAGTTGTATCTCTGCTCTGCAAAAATCTGTCAGGTACACATGAGGGGATCACAGCAATGCAGTTATCCCTCAGCCTGGTGGATTCCTGCTATCCAGTGTGCTTTTCAAAGCTTGCTCAGGTCCTCAGTCTGATGCACAATGCAAAGAATGAAATTTTGCCAGAAAAAAAACCCAAACAAACAATCAGGGTGTTTAATATGTATTTTATATGTATTCTCTTAGGCAAATGCACAATAATGATCTGCCAGATTTTTCCCTCGTGGAATTCAATTCCTGACATTGCTTCATCTTGTAGGTACATGTAATGTCCCCAAGCCAGCAGAGTCCTCGGTCCTGATTCTTGGGAGGTTTGAAGGCTTTGACTGTCACACCACGCTGCAGCAAGCAAAAAAAAAAAAAAAAAGTCCCGTGCTGCTGCAACAGACTGAGTATCATCTGTGTACATCGAGAATGGGCTGTGTGTGCTGGTGTGGTGTCACACATTAGGGCTGGGCCAGCCACTAAAGCAGGACATGTGGTCTGACTCATGACTGGGGAAGAGGGAGTGTTGCAGCACAGTTTCATAACGAGAGAGAGAATTGCAAGAGTGCTGTTAGTGCACTGGAGGCATTCATGGCAAGAACTGCAGTCTAGAAGAGTTCTCAGCTCAGAGGAGCTGTGATCTACAATGTTGTTTCCTATGGTTTCAACGAAGTGTGGTTACAACTCTCTACAGAAAAACCACATGTAAAAATCTGTCAGGCCAAGGTCACAGAGGAAGGATGGAAATTCTGCTATGAATAACATGACCTCCTGGCAGGGTTAGTATTTTCAGCCTCCAAATAAGACCTTTTCTATCTCCAGGTGACACTAAGGTGTAGTACTGTGGCCCCTCTGCTTCAGTGGCATGTCCTGTGTGGGAAGAATGAGTGTCCCTAACCTACCTTTGGAGAACCTCAGAGGGAAGCAGGACCCACACAGAGAGAAAGGAAAAATGAAGAGGTGGGGAGAAAGGGTAAAGGAGATGGAGAGACCTTGTGCTGCCAGCAACACGCAGGAGAAAAGTGTTTTCTGTGCGCTGGACGCTCTAACTGCAGGGCATCACCCATCTCCTTTGCCCTGGTTCCCTCTAAGAAGAGGATGGGTGGGAATACCATGTGTTGTCTCACAGGGTACTTGGAGATTTTTTTTTTTTTACCCTAGAGCTTGCTTTCATGTGACCTAGTAACACAATTTATCAGCTCATTTTCCATGCTTGCACTGGACAACTAAACCTCGAGCCGGAGACATGGTGATATAGTAGCTGCCCTTCGAAGAGCTGGTGCCATGTGCTAGACACCCATCATCTTTGCAAAGGAGGAGGTGTTGGCTGGCTGGGCCCTGTCCCCAGAAAGACAGGACTTTTTACCATGCAAGCTATGGTGAGGCCCAGGTAATTCATCTCGTCTCAAGCTAAAATTTGCAATGGATCAGTTCAGGGCAGTTTCAGGGCTAATTTCACTTGCAAAGAAACACTTCTGTTTGAATTTGTGATGGTTTGGGATAGCAGCATGAAAGGACCATGAGCCTCGGTACAGGGCATCTCCAAGTGGGAGCTACAGTTCATAAAGGATTTCACCTCTGTGTCCCTTCAGTCCTAGGGGCTGTTACTGGAGGAAAGCAGCAAAGGGAAGGTCAAGTGAGCAAAAGCAAGCCAAGTGTCTGTACTTCACACTGCTCTGTGATCTTTACCAAGATCATCTGTTGTGGTGCTGCTGCTCTTCACATCCACCAGCAGCATCAGAATGAGTCTCCAGAGGGATTATCAAAGTCTGATCTCCCACGCTGTGGATTAAAGGCTGTACCTTTGTGTGTGCTGGCAGGTAAGGGTCCCTGCACAGATCGATAGCCAGAGAGGGTGCTGGCAAGGAGTGTACCAAGCTCTGGTGGCTCCCGTGCTGGGTGGAAGGGGCTGGTTAAAAACCTGAAAAATCAGAACCGGGTCCCGGCCAGCCCTTTGCAGGCGGTGAGGGGGAGAGAGCAGGCCCTATAGATCTCCATGAGAAGCGCCACTCGCTCGGCAGGGAGAGCAGAGCAGGCTACGCCTGCGGTTCACATCTCTTTGTCAATGGCATCCAGCCCCTGGCCTTGGGAACTGACTGGCGGCAGTTTGCAAATGTATGTGCTTGGCTGGGAGCCTGCAGTTCCCTTTGTCCTGGCGGCGCAGGGGGGCTAATAGGGAAGCCGGAGCGTGTCATCCCTGACTGCCAGAGCTTCCAAGCAGTAACATGACGGGCAACTTTTCAGACAATATCCAACATGAACATTCAAGGCTGAGCCTATTCTTCTTCTAGACACTGGTACTGACTGATTCCACATGCTGTTTTCCAGACTCTGTTGCCGTAACAAGCTCCAATCCTGAATATGGGCCATCCTTCCAGGGAAAAGTCCCATTGAACTCAAAAAGGTTGAAATTGTTTGGGATCATTAAAAGCTGAATGTCTTTCAACATCATGTATAGTGCTGTAGATGTTAACATACAGAGTGTTTGCACAGAGTTTTGTATAACGTACACAAAATTATTTGTATTTTCTCCGCTCTGCTTTGTATATCCCACTCCTGGTGCTGACACACAACTTGCATGGATGTGTACACAATTAAACTGTGCTGCACTGTGTTTTAAGGTGAGACGGTTACATTTGAGATGGGAGTGATAATGGCAGAGGAAACATGCACCTTCTCTTAACTCACAGGAAAATCTGAAACAGGCGGCTGTAGCGAAAAATCTTTTTGAGCTTCCATTGAACTTTAGGCGAGAAATTTTGTTTCTCTGGAAGGCTAATTCTTCTGGGATTTGCTAATGGGTGAAGTCAATTAGTAGAGAGACCTTGTGCTTCCTGGATTTGATGCTGGATCCCACTGCTTCCAGGTAGTTAAGCTCCAATATCACCCCTGCCTGCCACCGTCACCACTCCTCTTCCAAATCATGTGCTGGTGGATTGCATGTCATGAAAATGAGGCAAATGGAAACATTCACAAAGACACAGATGGGTTGGAGACTTACAGGTGAGCTATATTTAGACTTACATCAAGTCTTCCAATAAATGCACAACTGCCACGGTTGACCTGATCCAGTGCTGGCGACGGTCTTGCTTTGAGCAGGGGAGTAAACAACATGACTTCCAGAGATCTTTTGCATCCAGCATTGCTCCTGTCCATAAGTCCATGCTACTTGACCCAGCAGAAATATGTGCTGCCTACATTTGCAGTAAGGTGCAATTCCCTTAAACCAGCAGATAGTACTTGTAAATAGCTCGGAATTTCTGCTGAGTTTGGTGATCTCTTACCACTCCTTTCCTTATTGCCAAAAGCTAAACATGCAAGCATCCCATGAAAATTTATAGCTAAAAGGCTCAGTCAGCTGGGATTGCTTTCTCCAGCACTGCTCCTCAGCCTCTTGAAATGGCTCCAGTGAAGACTGGCCTGAATTTTACCATTGCTTCTCTGGAAAAAAAGCTGCAATCTCATATCCCTGCCTGCAAATGCTGTCAGGTGACTGTGAAAGACGTTTTTCAGTACTGCAGTAACAGCTCTGATTTCTTCTGCCAGAAACACAGTACTGGTAACATTTGATTTGCAAATCTGGCATACAGGCATCAGCCTGGTTGAAAACAATCAACAGAAGCCATTTCCTCAGTGCAAGTAAATATATTGACATGTGTTGTCAATAAACTGATTTTGTGCACTTTTGGAAAGGCAGACGGCAGCTCACACATTTTAACTGCTTAGTTCCTCTAAAGCAGAAAAATATCTTCCATAAGCTATATAAGGCAGTCCGTCTTTCATATCTCTAGAGCAGTCATGGAGTCCTCTAATTACAAGAATATGAATTTTACAGAGTATTCATGCTGCATTGAGCATGACGATAATAAGTTTAAAAGTATGTATAAAACACATGGTTTAGGATATGTCATGAAGTTAAGGTCATTAGATAATAATTTTTATCCTATTACTTCCAGCTGAAATAAATAAAAGATTTAGTAAAGGCTTAGAAACCATTTGCTGTTGTTGTTCTGAATCTAATGCACTTGTTCCTTGCTGAATGTTTATATGGCATTGGCACTACTGCCAATAATCAAGAAATACGTGACTTTGTAATAGCCAAGTCCTTGATCCAGTGAGGCCCTAAATCTCATGTTTAGTGATGGGGCTCTTACTTTGAGACTGGCTCGTGGGCAGGCAGCCCCCAGAGCAGCAGCCCAGGATGGTGGGGAGCACCCACTGTGCCCAGTTCTGCTGGTGAGTCTCAGCTGGCAGGAGCCAGGCCCCCAAATCCTTGCTCCTGGGGTGGTATCACTGCCTGAACTCCCATGCAGGGACCAAGCACCCCCTGTGCCAGCAGATCCCCCATGTGAGTGCAGGCGCAGCCCCAGGAGAGACACCAGCATTGCCCAGGATGTGTGTTGAGCACAGGGGGTGAGCAAGGCTGGACATCAAAACACACACCCTCAGGGAGATTTTCAGACTGCAACCTGGCAGCAGCCTGCTGAATGGGGAGCTGCTTTGTTACGATCACAAAGAGACCATATAATA
>NW_009694690.1:0-2488 GCF_000703405.1 Apaloderma vittatum
CACAGCAACATCCCGCAGTTCTGCTCTTATTTACATTTTGCCACTTAATAGTAATTTAGTTTGTCCAGAGACTATGGTTTTTTGGAAGAAAAATAACACAGGGCTTTGTGCAACATAAAGTAGCTCAACCCTCCCATTACTTAGAAATGAAGGATGAAAACCAGGCGAGTTTTAATAGATGCAATAAATCTTATTGACTTTATTACACGTCGTATTTTAGGATCACTTTACATTCCTAGACAAAAGAGATGATACAAATAAATATAAGCTGTAAAACTATGGACAGAACTATTGACAGGTTCTTTGTCTACAGACCACTGACGAGCAGGCAGAGATGGGTGTATCTCCAAGGAGCTGCGAGTTCTCATACGGACCGTGGGGAGAGCCTCAGGCACTCCGTTTCAGAAAGAAAGGGGCCTGAAGAAGGTAGTAAGCGCCTGGACCACAGAGACTGAAACCCCGCGGTGCGTGGTGCAGCGCAGGCAGGACCTGCATTCTCATCTCAGTTCCATCTCCGCCTCTCAATTATGGCTTTTGCAGGTTCTCTTTTCCAATTTGTGTTTAACGCAGCAGAAGCAGACGCACAGGAGTCACACTGAACCATTGAAAGCCTGGCACACGTCACCTGACGGCAGAGAGGACAGATCCTGATTTACAGGTCTCCCACTGAAACACGGCGAGCGCTCCGTGTTCAGTGAAGGCAGATTTACTACACCGAAAACCTCACTGAACACAAGTCTGATCTGTATAATGCATCAGTGCAGCCCAAGATGCTATGACAGAGGTATGTGTTTCAGAAGATTCAAGCAGCATGCAAATATTTTTAAAAAGGCGCTAGACCTATGTTAAGAATTTTAAGAAAGTGCTTTAATTCCTACATGTCAGTGTCACACGGTGCTTGCTCCCAGAGCCAAGGGCTGACTTCTGCTCCCTGTTGCTTTTTTTTTTAAAAAGATCCCATTATACAGATCAGAGCAAAGACGAGAAGGATGTTAAACATTCCTATGAAGAAACGATGACGGCGCACGTTGTCCGAGGGCCTCTCCCAGGAGTCAGCTGGATTTCCTGTCTTTGGCGGTTAACCTGCAGGAAGCCCAGATGGTTCAGATAACACCCGGAGAGGGGCAAACTCTGCAGGAATGTGTCTTAAAAACTCCAACCCAGAGCTCAATACGTTTTGTACAGCTTAAGACAATGTATTTTATCTTAATGTCAGTGCCACTGAGCATCTGGTTGAGCGTAAGTCCATTGGAATGAGACTCTTAAGAGCTTCTGCAGCAATCTGAGATTGCCCAGGAATACACTAACCGAATCTCCAGCCACAGCTCCCATTTAAATACAAGGACGAAATATGCAGTTTTATTCTTCTTCCACCCTACTGAATTTCTTTCACCTTGCTAACGAATTTCTACAGAATTAAAAGCAGAGCCTTTCTGACATATTAACCAGCTAGCTTACCAACACCAAAACGAGAACAGTTCGGGGTTGCACAGCGGTTTCCACCGTACCAGTCCCACCACAGGGGAGTTTCCAGCATGTGGGTTTAATATGGAATTCCCTATGGAATAGCAGTGACTGTGCGCATGTGCAGACACCGAGGTGTCTGTGTATGCATTTTTCACATAAAACATAGGTGTACGCAGGTATGTACATATACGTGGTTATATGTTTTGTTGCCGTTTCAGGTTTCAGACCCCCCTCCTTGTTTCATTTCAATTCTCCGAGCACTCACACCATACAATCATGTTAAAATGTCCAAGTACAGAGGATTATGTGCTAGAAGGAAAGAGGGAGGAGAAGGGAGAGAAGGTAACGTTTTATGCTGCAACAAAAGTCAATTAAAAGGCTCTCTATACGTAAACAGCGCTTTATAAAAAGGAAGATTATGCCAGGTTTCTATGTCTGAGTTGAAAGAAATTTGTCAGATGCCTGCCCTCTCAATTATAAGCAAACTCCTCTTTCCTCCACCAAAATTAATATATATATATATATATTTGTGCATGTGTGGATATATACGTATATATTAATCTTGTGGTCCAGAAAAGCATTCCACGAGTCAAAGCAGCCGAGTTAGTGTTTCCCGGGGCCCGTCTGGGCAGCCGGCTCACCGAGGCATCGTGCCCGCAAGATGCAGGGGTGAGCCGTGCTGGGCGGTCGGTTCCTTCTGCTCAAGGGGGTCAGAGAGAACGGGAGTTCTCCAGCCCGGGTGAAGTCGCTCAGCGGACACTGACCGAGCGCACGAGGCAGAGTCCACAAAAAAACTGGCAAGTCCTCGTGCGCTCACAGGCGTCGCTCTGGTGGAAGTCATCAGTGAGGGAGAGGAAATAGGTTAAAACGTTCATCGGGTGACAGCCAACAGCAACCAGAAAAAGTAACATCCCGAGTCTCAATATACAGTGAACTAAAACTTACGAATGAGCTGTGAGACACTAGACAGGGACACCTTAGTCTGTCCTTAGCACGGCAGTTCTGCCTCTCTACCCTGCCA
>NW_009694690.1:2509-12634 GCF_000703405.1 Apaloderma vittatum
GCTTTAGTCACAGGGCAGCTTTGCAAAGAGACCGTCAAAAGCAGTTGTTCTTCCTCCCTCCTTTTCAAAGTAAAACCCCTGGAATTGACACCAGATTCCATTACTCAGACTCAGTTACACGTGCCTTTGCTCCCAGCGGGCTCTGCACGGGCTGGGAGGCGCAGAGGGAAAGCTCCTAATGCAGAACAGTCGAGGCACAAAAGGTACCTAACGCTGAACTTCCTCAAGCACCAGGGGCAGGGGCCATGCTTACGAGAAGAGCGCGTTCAAAAAGGCTGCTCCCACGTTACAGAGCTCTGCCCTCTGCCCAGCTCGCGGGGGAGAGCAGAGCCAGCCCTGGGACCCCCACGGAGGCAGCTCCAAGCCAGCGCTACATTGCCCGCCAGCAGCGGAAGCCAGGAGAAAATGGCCATACGCTGCCCCAGGATTTACAGGCTTTGTACGGGCGTAGGTTTCAAATGCCAGGGGTGAAGAAGGAGGCAAGAGAGAGGAAGAAAGCTGTGGAGCTGGCGCTGGTATGCAGATGGATTCTTTGACAAGGTGATTCCTGTTTGACAAGTTGATCCCTGCTGGTAGTAGGGGCGAGGTCTGTAGGAGGTCACCTTAGAGAAGCTCTTACTTATGCCTGTAAACAAGGGAAGGACTTCAGTTTCTGTTTCCTTCCTAAAGAGTGCCAAGCTGCTTTGAAGACCCCTTTTTTGCCCTACAGCTCTCTGGTGGTGAGCACACGCTGGGTGCTGCTACCCTGCCTGCTCAGACCAACTTCTGACCCCCAAACGATGACGCCGGTCTTTCAAGCAGGAAGAGGAAAAACGATGCACCTAGTCAAGTATGAACAGAGCCTCTGCTTTTTAGCCTCTTTTGGTTCTCACTGTGGAGCGGTGGTTCTGATGAGATGACTTGCAACTCTGTCTTCTTATTGCCCAACAGCAAAAAAGCCCAGTGCAGCAGAAGGGCTAGTGCAGAAGGAGAGACGGTGATGCCGCAAGGTGATCCCCATGCTTCCCGTTGCTTCTAATACACTTTAACGTACCTCATGCATTTCTGTTTTCCTAACTAAAATCTGTTGCCCACAGAGGCCAAATGCTGAATTGCAAGCACGGATCTTCCTGGGGCTCAGTGCACCTGGACTGGCACAAGTCAGTTAAACAGGAAAGAGGCCAGCTCCAGGGGAAAGGGGCTGGAGCCTGGCAGGAGGGATCTCCGCAGGTTTGTACTTGTCTCTGCTCTCAGAAGGCAAAGGCTGTTCGCACCAGGAGAGGAACTGCTGGTTTTACTTTGGAACCAGCCCTCGGGACTGTGGGTAGAGCTGAGAACTATGGGTGCCTGCTGAAGAGGATCCCACTGATTTCCTTCCAGTTTTAGGCCTGAAGAAGTAAAAACGAAAAAAAAAATAAAAAACAAAAAGCCCCAACAACGTCACCTCATCAAAACCCATCTTCCCAAAGCTGATGATTTTAAGTGGAATTATTCTCTAATCAGTCTCAGCTTTCTCTTCTGTCCCATGCTCCTTCCTCTCTGCTTTACAGCCAAGCCCACCTTAAGTGAAGACCTGCCGGGCAGCAATGGCACTTGTGCCTCCCCTGTTGGCTAACCCGCTTCTTCAAAGTCCCACTCACCTGGGTTTTGATTTTTTATTCAAAGTGCTCTCAAAGGTTGAAGCGTCCACTTGTATCTCATCTTCTTCCTGCAGAGCTGCTTCTAGAGCTGCCTGAACTTTGGGAGCAATGGCTGGGCCTTCGTAGTCTCTCGTCGTTCGGCTGGGCATGTCGAGTTCCAGTAAGACGATGTTCTCTGCCTGAGACAGTAAAAGCAGAATCAAGGTCGGCACGTTTTCACACAAATAATTTCTTTTCCCCTCTGGAAGCTTATTCCAAAGTACTTTATACATGTATGCAGGATGCTTGTAAAAATGTATGTCCCACAGAAGAACTAACAATCCTCTGAAATTACACATGAAGGTTGTCGACACATCTGGGCTTACCCTGTACCGAGCCTCCGGGCGAATCATCATGGACGTCCTGGCGTGTTGGCTCAGCGGCCTTTTGTATCCTACAGCAGATACCGGCCTTTTCATCATCTGCTGGTTACTGGAGATAAAAAAATAGATACTTGGTCTATAGACACCAAACCCAAAGACTCTAATCTTAGAGTTTATGAGCTAAACCATCTGCAAATTCCACCCAAGAATATGTTTAAAGAGAGCATTTGCAGGAACAGCTCGGAGACAAGCAGAGGGAGTTCTCCCGTGTCCTCTGCACCCTCCACAAAGAGGGGGATTTCCACTGACTTTGACTCTACAGACTGCAGATGCACCCAACTTTGTGAATCTGCTGTAGAGAGCTTTCTATGTAGGGAGGGAGGATCTACCCACAGCTCTCATTATAATAATTGTTTTATTATGAGAGCTACCCTATCTAGAACAAAAGAGAAGCACGATAGGAATCTACTGCTATTTTAATGGTGAATGAACTATTACATATATTTTACATATGAACATCTGGAAGAAAAAAATCCCAATCTTCCAAGAATTCTCCTAACTGTACATTCCTATTTTATTCAACCTACGAAGAAGGATAATTTTTTTAAATTTTATTGTGCAGCAAAAAGCTACAAACTCTACAAGGCCAGTTTAAATCCCCAATTCAATCTCTCTTTTTTTTTCACCGCCTCTAATTCCAGCCCCAGAAGAGATCAGAAGTACACTCACTCCAGACGGGTTATGGGATGCAGTTTCCACTGGTCTTCCTCTTCATCAAAGAACGATCTGTTCATGATCTTATTCTTTTCTTCCAAGGGAATAAAATTTTCAATAATCAGGTGCCTACGTGCAACCACGAAAATGAGAAATGCACAAGGAACATAATTAGCAGACGACTTTCTCCACTGCTCCTCTCCCATTGATTTAACACAACCCCGGAGAAGGAGGAACGGTTTCACTTTCTCACATTTAAATCTTGTTCCACAGGCACAAACAATGCAGTCCCTCCACTCCCCACCCAGGGAAACCACCTCTGTAACAGGCAACGAAGCGGTGGGACCTACTTCAGCTTTAGCTCCCTGGTAAGTTCATTCTGGGTCTGTTCCAGTTCCTGGCGCTCCTTGATGTGCTCTTCTTGGAGATCATGAATCTCTGCCTTCACAGCTTGCAGCTTGGAAAATAACTGGAAGAGACAACATGACCCAGAGCCGTAACTCACCAGTGTCCCTTTGGCTTTCACACCCAAGTTTTATTCCTAACCCACTAGACACGGAATAATTTCCCCTTTACCTTTTTGAGTTTTTTGGTCTTTATGTCCACCTCCTGCTGAAGAGAACTATAGGTCTCCTTCAGCTCCAGCGTTTCCTCGTCCCGACTTTCCATCTGTTGCTGGATCTCTCGCTCCCGACGTTTCTGAAGAAGGTGACATGCAACATTAAAGACCACAATTACGTTGTCACCTTCAGGCGGACACACAGAAAACCAATGCTCAGGATGTTTTTACTTCCCTGGGCTCCAGGGCTCTCGCCTTAGCTTCTAGTTCTTCCTACCTCAGGCCTCAGAAATAGCAGAAGCATTAAGTCTTCTTTGTCTATTTTGCTGCTAAAATCAGATTGCGTGAATAAATGCTCAAGCTTCTGTTAAAGGCATCAAATGTCAAGTTTAGAGTCTTTCTTTTTTTATTTTTTATTTTTATTTTTCATCAATTCCTACTAAGCCATTGCACTTAAAGAACCACTGACAGAACTCATGTACCAGAAAGGACATTTTTAGCATATGCTAAAGATCCCCCTTCAGCTAACAGCTCAGCTGTCCCTTTCTGAGGCATTCCCACATTCCCATTATTCCTTCCCTTACAGGGAGCTCCGATCAAGATAGGACATCAATCTCTAAGATGAAAAGTTGGAAGGAAACTATTCTAAACCTTCTTTATTTATTTCATACAATGACAAATAGGACACGAGTCTTTCCCTTTCTTTTGAGATAAATAATTGCCACCCAATTTTAGGGTTAACCCTGGGAAAATCATCTCTTATAGTTTCTCCTGATGTCATGTTTTAAACAAGTTCTGCAGCTAGGCTTGCTCTACAAAATAACCAGTATTCTTCCTTGTACCTGTTCTGCAATTTCCTGTCGTTTCTGTTCCAGGATTTTCTGCTGTTCATTTGTGTGATCCACGATATTTTTCCCTCCCACCAGCAGTTTGCTTTCCATTGCCTGAAAGGAAAAAAACAAGATCAGAAGTTTCTCTCAGTGACCGCGGAATGTAGCTTTCCCTCACATTCATGCAATTTCTTCAGGGCAGCTCCATTATTTAACACTCTCTTTCAAGTCAGCCGCTACAAGAATTTATTGAAATTCCTAAAAAACTCTGGGATTAATGAAATAGCAACTTGCTTAGAATTACGCACCGCTGAAACAGCGTGGCAAAGCTGAAGAATGAGACGTGTGCTCTCCTGTAAAGAACTTGTTAATGATCTGTGACACAATTTAGCGCTTTTTGTGCTATGGCCTCTGAAAAGATGTATCGTATCTTCATGTTTTATTGTGCTGATTGCTTAAGATCCTACAAGATCAGCACATAAGAACAACGAAACAACTCGTGAATATTGAAACGTGTAATTAACGGTGGAAATTTCAACTTCTGTTTATTTGAAAATCCTCCAAGCTAACCACAAATCGCTTTCCTGGAACTTCTTGTGAAACAGCTCTCCCAACTGGGAAACCCCCAGCTCTCCCCACAGCCTAAATAAATGGCTTTCAGACAGTTTGATGAGGAAGAATTTTACCTTAATTTTAGCACTCAGCATTTCTGTTGCTTCCTTCTCTCGCCTCAGGTCCTCCATTTTCTTCTCCTTCTCTTTCAGCAGCCTCATCTTCTCTTCTGCTACCAAGCTGTGATCCTCAACTATAGCTTTCTTCTCAATCTCCAGCTTTTCTTGTTGCTCCCTCCAATAGTCGTCTTTGTCATCTCCTTCCTCCTCACCCTCTTCAGTGTCCTCCTCCTCCTCCCCACCCTCTCTCCTCCTTTCCCTCCTCTTTCTTTTGCCAATATTCCGCTTTTCCAGCTGCGCCTTGAGCCGAGCAATCTCTTCCTGGAATTCTCGGAGCAGAGCATCCTTAGGATCCTCATTCACGCGTGGCTTGTTCTTGATGTTTTTGGCACGATTGGCATACCTCAGCGTCGTCAGAGTCTCCTCCACGTTGTAAGAGGCCGGGCCTATGTTAGCCACCATCACAGTTTTGGCGTTGCCACCTAACGAGTCTTGAAGTAACCGTGTCAGCTTTGAGTCCCGGTATGGAATGTGTGTGCTTTTGCCGTCTACGAGGGCGGAGATAACGTTGCCCAGAGCTGAGAGGGAGAGATTGATTTTAGTCGCTTCCTTTAACCTCTCCCCCTGCGCTCCAGTCTTAGCTTGCCGCTCGCTGCCTGCCAGGTCCACCAGGTTGAGTTTCCCGACACGGATGTGATTCTCTCCGTCGAGCCCCAACTCGCTGCATTCGATAGTGATGACAAAGATGGCGTGAGAGCGAGAGCTGTGTTCGTTCATGTTGGTGGCACCAACGGAGCGGTTCTGGTTTCCCACATTCATGACGTGCTCGATCTCTTTGACGCTTTTCGTAACAAACGAGGACAAATCCTTAACGTACACGCCTGTGTCTGGTCTTTCCTTCAACTCCAGCCGCTTGGACTGATCCTTTGATAACAAGTCTCTGATTTCCTCTTGGTATATTTCCAAATAAGATGCTCTAACCAGGTATTGCTGGTTTTGAGATCGAGAGATGTGGGTGAAGATGTGATCGAACGAATTGGGGATGACGCCCCTTTTTTCAGGATCCCCACGAACCCCTTCCATCGTGTACGTCTTCCCTGTCCCCGTCTGCCCGTAGGCAAAGATTGTCCCGTTAAACCCTTGCAGAACAGAGTCGACGAGAGGCCGGAAGGTCTCATCGTAGAGTTCGACCTGTTTGGAATTCCAGTCATACACAGCATCGAAGGTGAAAGTTTTAGGCAGTTCATGAGATGTTCCCCGTGGGTTCTTCACGGAGACCTGCCCTAACTTGACATCCACGTTAACAACTTTTTCATACGAAGCTGTTTTCTCTTTGCTATTCATCGGCCGGCACCGCACCACCACCCTGACGGACTCAGAGCTCTTTAACTTAGACATGACAGCGGGTCTGTGGCCAGCCTGAGCCGATCGGTGGATGATCCTGTGTTAGAAACCTAAAACAGAAACAAAGGAGGAATACGTGAGGGCCTTCTGCAGGTGACAGTTTTTCAGAGAGCTAAAGATTCGACTCATTTACTCAAGCAGTGATTTGCATTCACTAAGTTGGAGGGATTTTAAACAATGAAAATAACAGACGACACGAAAACTTTCAAAAGGCCTGACCTGACACAGCATTGGTTTACCAAAGCCTGTCCCTCAAACGGTGTCATTTCTACAAGCTCTGCTGCAAAAAATCTTAATATCAAATCACATCTTTACAGTTGGTAGAGATCCTTTCCTTGACCCTTAAAAATAGAATCATAGAATCACAGAATCATTCAGGTTGGAAAAGACCCCTGGGATCATTGAATCCAACCACTAACCCTGCCCTGCAGAGCTCACCGCCAAACCATCTCCCGCGACACCACATTGCCACTGATTCCCTTTGCATGCAGGCTTTTTGTTTGAAATCTCATATTTTGAAAATCCAGCGCTACAGAGAGGCTTGCTCTCTCCATGTTGCTCAAGCTCTTCAAAGGGAATCGGCCAGGGCTTTGATTTAAGTGCTTCACCTGCCTACCGAATTCAAGAGATTGTAAATGATAAAGGCAGCATTTTCAGAGTTGCCTCTTCTTACACCTTCTATAGATTGACGAAAACTTCCGATATTTTTGAGACACTTATATTACCAGCCCTTCACATGCGATGGGATGTGTCATCAGGACCATCCTGCACAGACGGTTTCAAACTTACGCCTGGGTTTTCTTAACTGACAGCACTTCCCCAGAATGCTGCCTAAATGCTTTTTTCCACTTGTTCATTATACTTCCAAAGTCACTTTCAAGAAGCCTGCTTATGGAATGTAATAGATCTTTAATTGGGTTGCAGCAGCTGCGAGGACTCAAGATAAAATCACTAAAGAGTTTGTCCGCTTCCAGGCATCACATCTCCCGAATATTCTGCATTTCCACACTTGGGAAAACTGACGTTACCTTCCCTTTCTGTCACGAATCAAGTGAAAATAATTTGGTACAGAGAAGATTTCACCTACAAAGGAAATCATTAAAGCAGCCAAACATAGCGCAGCCTTCCAACGCCTGCAAATATGGCAAAAACAAACCAGCAAGGGGAGAGAACTACCCCAGTGGGGTGGGCTCAGAACTCAGTGGGCAACAAAGCAGAATATTTCCAGCCCCTGAGTGCAGCGAGGTGAAGGTGCAGTCGTAGGATGCCCATGTCCTGCCCCGCCCCGAGGGCACCGCTGCTGCCCTGCCAAGGCCGGCCCTTTGCACGCTGAGGTTCAGAGTCAACCCTGGCCAAAACTGCCAGTGTCTCCAGGCAAAACTGCCCGGACAACGTCGACCTTACATTCATATTTTTTAGTACAGGTTATTGCCAGCACACTTAAACCAGGGAGCAGCATTCCCCACTCATGTTCCACTGGGAGCAGAAGGGAAAGCTGGGAAAGTGGAGTCATCTACACTACGCCTCATCTAATGCTCAAGCAACCAGAGCACATCAGGGTGTGAAGTGGACACCTGCCAGGATTTGCCCTTCTCAGGCTTCTGAAGGTGAGTTTAAGCTCCTTCCCTATCACTTCTTATAAATATTTCACAGAGCACTCAGTCCTCGGAGCCCACTCTTCTCCTCCTGTACCGTGACTGCCCTCTGGGAAAGGATCGGGCAGACTAACACGAGCGTCCTCCTCAGCTGGAGCTCACGATCTATTTACATGAGGAGGC
The DNA here is from genome assembly GCF_000703405.1 of Apaloderma vittatum. Lineage (NCBI taxonomy): Eukaryota > Metazoa > Chordata > Aves > Trogoniformes > Trogonidae > Apaloderma > Apaloderma vittatum. Next base: position 10,447 of record NW_009694690.1, read on the forward strand.
TGAAGACGACCGCGCTTGCTTTAGATATCTCAAGCACAGCTGTTCACACACAGATCTATGTTATTATTTTTTGTTTTGGCAATACACTTTTACTGGGATTTCCCTCAAAACCCAGCTCTGCCCAGGAACCTGCTGAAGCACGCTCCACGCTGCTGCTCTGCCATTCCAACAGGAAAGAGCAGGTTTACAAAGTTTAGCATCAATTTAAACTCACGTTGCATGAGCCCAGCTCACTGACCCAAGTCCCTCCTGACTCTGGGTAAAGAGGAAGAAACACTCTCTTGCACCCGCCAGTCATTAGCACAACGAGCTGCCACTGGAAACAGAACACCGAGACTGCCTTACCTCTAACGCCCCAGCCTTACATGGAGCACCTGAGCGGCACAGCTTGTGGAGCGCCGTGTGATTTCTAATACGGGTTTGGTTTTTTTTTTCAAAAATATCTTTCAGGAAGAGCTCTGAGATCCTTCTGCCAACTGGAATTAAATGTAAAACTCCTACACCCTGGAAAGCCCCGGCAGCGCCAGCACAGGTTCGGTCTGGCCTCCTCAGGACCTTCGCGGAAGCAACCCGCGGATTTTCTCTAATTGTTTTTTACTCAATAAATTGTATGTCTCAGGAGAGCTTCTCCAGCAAGGTGGCAGAGAACTTCAGGAGCAGAACTAAAGAACTGAGAAAAGAAGCAGAACGTTTCTAGCCCGATATCCAGCCCGTCAGTCTGCACTACAAAGGGGAACGAAAGAGAAACAAATAAACACGTTTAAGAATTGGTCGGAAACCTCAACAAAGCCGTTGGAATTTCTGTGGTTTTCTGAGGGGAAACTCCTTGTCCTCGCTATTCCCACGAAAGCACAGGGCAGCTACCAGGATGAAGATGAGGAATCTGCACTGAATTGACCAAAATGGACAATCATTCAGAAGCATTTTACAACCTGCACAGTGAATTCACATTACTAGAGGAATATTGGATTGTTACGGGATAAAAATATTTCCCTCCTAACTGAAAGCTCCAAATCAAGATGACCTTACTCTCCGGCCCACAAGGAACATGTAATTCTAGTGTACCTTGTGGGTCCACTCTGTTTTTTTCTCTAGCAGAGAAAGAACACGTGAAATGGGGAAACGTCTTGCAGAATCACAAAAAGCAACTCTCCCTCTACTCATCATGAGTAGCTGTATATATAGATACTCGCTTCTCCTTCCGTATCTACCGGAGATTCCTACAGTTCAACTTCACAAAAGCCAATTTTTTCAGACATGCTCATGTAACAACTGCTGCTTCAAATTAGGCATGAATTCTGAAAAGCAGAGCCTTGATTTATTTTACATAACTAACATCCAAAATACCAACTTTATGACAAGTGCCGTTTTTGTAAGCAACTGAGACAAAACGATCAGAACTAAGCCAACCTTCAGGCAGATCAGAATTAAGTTAACCCTCACACAGGTTTTTTACAAGAGTGGATGTCACCGTCTGTTTCCTCACTAGAAAGTTAGAAATGAAACATCCCACCCATCCACCCTGCGACAGCTCTGGCCTGGGCACACAAAACCTCTGTTTTGTATTTGCTGTTCTTCTGGGTCGATCTCGTCAACGGGAGCTTAGTAATCTTTTGACGCCTTTTCCCATTCCACTTCCAGGTCTCTTTTTATAGCCACAAATACCTTATTTCACCCCTGATTTGGGCTAATTTCATAACAACCTACCACAAAGCACCTCCGATTATTTTAGCCCCTGCTGTGAAGTTTACTGGAAGCCTAACAAACAAGGGACCTTCTCAGACTTACCCAAGTGTGTCACTGAAAAATCAAACCAATGAGTTGGCAGCGTTTGCATTCCCACAAACTCCATGGTAATATTTGGGCTGCTCAGAGCATCCAGAAGAGTTGGGAAGGCCACCACAACACCCACCCACCCTTCTGCCACAGAGAGGGGGCTTCGTTCATGAAATTAGCTCAGCCTAAAGCGATCTGGGCCAAGTCCCTAGGAGCCAAGGTGAGGGCTGAGACCTTTGAAGATGTGCTCCAGAGGGGAGGGGTGCAGAAATCCAAACATTCTTCTGTATTTCAGTCAACGCAAGGTTGTGTCTGAAACAGTGAGCAACGGCACAACCTGAAGGTAAGCTAAGGGAAGTCCTTCTCCTTGGAAACTTCCAGGAGCCAGGACCTGATGGGTCGGCCAGCCGCG
>NW_009694690.1:12712-12981 GCF_000703405.1 Apaloderma vittatum
TATTTTAAAGATCCCAGGAAGATTTTCTTGGCACGCTGCTAAACCCTTCCCTCACCTCTCTCTGCACATCTCCAGGTACCACTTAAAAAAAAATTCCATCGCTTTCTTGCAGTTTACATCTTTCAAATACTCGTGGGTTCATTGCATCTTCGTTTAATTGCTCCTGTCTTTTAGCCCTTCCTAAGCCAACCGTCGCTGGCATTGATCTCTCACCTCCCCGCCCCAAAAGGGCACCTCTGCTGCCGCCGGGGCGCTGTGCGCCCCAATTC
>NW_009694691.1:0-3225 GCF_000703405.1 Apaloderma vittatum
CTCTCAACCCACTCTGTGCCCAGTGTGTATTCGTGCCTGCAAGCTCATGTGCAAGCTCTTCACATGTGCCTCCAGTCAAACTGCTTTCTCAGGAGAAGTGTGTGAGAACACTCCACTGTATTCCATTGTTCTCCTTGCCTCTGTTCTTCACTGTGGGCTTTGAACTCCATCCCTCAATACTTTCCAGTTAAAGTAATGCTCATTCGATTGATAAGTCTGTTTGTGAAGATGCTGCTACTCCATTTTTGACAATTGGATTCTGTCTCATCCTAACAATCCTTATTTCTCAACTAGGTCTTTGCGACCATAAAAGTCCATACCCTGCCTACCACATCAGGCACACAGCAACATGGTGACCTACAAGGTGCATCTGCTCTTACTCAACATTTTTCTTTCACTGGCAGGCCCAGGGAATACACAAGCTGGGCTTCTGTGCCCTTCATCTTGGTCCCTGGAACCCTGTGATCATTCAGTGTTGTTGGAGCCTGTGTGGATGAGCAGCATCAGGTAACAGTTGGCGGGCTGGATGCCTCTTAGCAGTTTCTCCAAAATATAGCAGATCTTGGCCTCTGGCAGGTAAATTTGGGAAGCCAGCTTTGTAGACGAGTGCCTCAACTAGCCGAAGAACGGAGGCTCTGGTCAAAGCCACCTCTTACCTTCACCTAGTAGCACTGTTTCCAGACTGTGTATCCAATCCAGCTGACCTAGATGCTTCCTGGGCAGAGTTTGTTTATCTTTTCTGGTTATCATGGTTTTATACCTTGTCAGTGACACCTACAAGTGGAGAAATAACCTCTCTGCTGGTGGTAGTCACAAGCTTCCAGCTTCCACTATAATGGAAGTCTCTAGAATATACTTCACTCACTTAAGCATATCCTCTACTGTCCCTCTGTGGAATATGACTTTGCATAACTCTCCCCAACTCCACAGTCTCCTCAAATAAGCTGCAGGTCCCCTAGTCGACCCCTTGGCACTACACAGTCTGCTCAGCACTAGAAAAATGACACAAGCCTTCTACTAATTATGATCAAGTTCCCAGTTCATATCCTCTAGATATTTTTCTTATTTGCATGAAAGTTATTTTTAAAAGTATTTGCACCATTGGAAAAAAAGAACAGGCTTAACAGTACTAACACCTTGAAATTTTCTGCTTGTTTGTCTTCAAGGAACACAAGGAATTTTCTAATGGCTGACCTGCGAATTTCAAACTGTATGATGCTCATGTCAAACTGCCAAATATAGAAGGTGTGTTCCTCTTGCCTCACTGCCTCAAATGTGAAATTAATGTATAATATACGATATGACATACAGAAAAAATAGTGTTTGTATTAGAACGTATATTACTTCATATGTTAAAATAATACACTTTCTTGCATGTGTGTTTCCCTCCAATGAAAGAATTACAAGTGTCAATCATATTCTTAAATGCATAAATAGAACCTAGTACCTAAGACAAGCTGAAAGGATGACATTCAATCATTTTGTAGTTTTCCTGCACGCAGTCATTACCAATCTGCACTCATGGGTATTTTAAAGCAGCAGGTCTGCAATTAGATGATGATTAGTGAGTTGTTCAATTTTTAAAGAACTAATTTTGCAGAAAGCAATGCACCAATTGCATCTCCATCCAGATGTTTTGTGCAGATAGGTTTTTAGGAGATATAGGAAAAAAGCTGTGGTTTGAGGACACGTGTATGCATGACTTCAATCATAGAAGGGTTTGGCTTGGAAAGGACCTTGAAGATGAGAGCAGAATAGAGGGAAAGAAATGTCCCTCAATCTGCTGGCCACAAGTCTCTTGATGCAGTCCAGGACATGATATACTTTCTGGACTGAGTACACATTGTTGGCTTATATTCAGTTTTTTATCCACCAACAACCCCAAGTCCTTCTCTTCAAGGTTGCTTTCCATCCACACACTGACCAGCCTGTATTAGTGCTTGAGATTGTCTGAACCCAGGTGCAGGACCTTGGTCTTGGCCTTGTTGAACTTCATGAGGTTTTCCTGGGACCATTTCTCAAACCTGTCATCCCTTTGTTCCAGTATATCAACCACACCACACCACACAGTTTGGTGTCACTGGTAAATTTGCCAAGGGTGTTCTTGATTGCACTGGACAACAGGTCTGATTGATTGAACTTTTAGGACTAAGTCAAGGAATGGCTTTATATAGAAGACACTGAGGTACAAATAACTACGTTTAAGATTCTAATACTGAGAAGAAATACTTGTGTTACTCTGTCATGTGCTAATATCGTATGAAAAATGCATTACATGACAAGAGTAAAAACCTTGAAATCCCTGTTACATCTTAAGGAAGAAAGAGCTGGGAGTTTCTGGAACTAGCTTAGCCAGAAATAGTAACTTTAATCTTTCTGCTGTGCAAGACTAAGTGCAAATCAAGACTAAGATTAAGTGCAAATTGAATGCAACGCTCTCAGGCTATGTCAGGTTAAATGCTCAAAAAGGATCACAACACCTCAAAACAATCCTTTAACATGATGCTTAACCTTTGAGCTATAAAAGGTCTATAGTTCAGCTCTTGACTAAGTACTCAGAAGCACACTTCTGTATGTTTTCAAATCACAGAGGTGTTGGGAAAAATAAGAAGCCCAAAACTTGTACTTTAAGCTTGTGAGCATTTGTTCCTGTCTTGAAAGAAGCCAATGAGATGAACATTTTCAGAGCAACCTGCTGACCTTCTGTCAGGACAAAGCACAGCAGGAGCAATGCTAATATATTTATGAATACAAAGCGCTTAGGTGAACATAAGTGTGTACAAATCAGATTTGCTTGTACTCTACCTTCATATATCTGTACTGCACTTGAGCTACTTCTGGGATAGCATGGATACTTGGTGTGCTCAAAAGGACCACAATCTGGCATCTTTTTTATCTTGGTAGGTGTCGTGGTTTAACCCTGGAAAGGCGGGGGGCGACGCCCCCACCCAGCCACTCTCTCACTCCCCCTTCTCCACTAGACAGGGGGAGAAATATTTCCAAGGGCTAAAAGTTTGAGATAAGGACAGGCAAAACAGACTTGATTTTGGGGAAATTAATTACATTTATTAAAAGAACAAATCAGAGAGGAGTAGTGAGAAATAAGAAAATCCAAACAGATCTTAAAAGCGAAACACCTTCCCCCCATCCCTCCCTTCTTCCTGGGCTCCAATCCCGGTTTCTCCGCCTCCTCGCCCGAGTGGCGCAGGGGGACAGGGAAGGGGG
>NW_009694692.1:0-29537 GCF_000703405.1 Apaloderma vittatum
TGCCGGCCAGGGTCAAACCACGACAGAACTGCAGTTACCTAACTTAGCAGGTGTTAAAAATAGTGATCTTCCCTGCTCTCTTTTTCTTTGTATAGACATATAGACTTTAAGTAATTAACGTAATAAACTTAAGCGTCTTGTTTTCCTTTTGACAGAGGCTGTCTTTGGAAGTCGAAGATTTTGTTCTTGTTTTATCTCCCGGCTTTTATCACTTTTATGAACAACATAAGGACTCTATGGCAGAAGAGGCTGGCTTTTAAATCTCTTAACATTCCTTTAGCCCTAAGATTGACATCTACTACCATCTATTTATTTTTATTAGTGGATCTGACTTTTAAATCTCTCCTTTTGCTTGGCATCCTTTATTTTATTGCATTTTGTGAAGTGTTGGTAGGCCTAGAATGTTTCAAAGTTGCTTTTGCCTCTTTAGCTGGCTTGATGATTTAGCATATTCTTCAGACGATGCAAAAATTGAGCCTTGAGACAGCTCTTTGGTTTAGGATTTAGGTTGTTAGTTCCTTGTATTTTGGAAAGGTAAACCAAAGAATTGCTAAAATCCACACCTTGGAATGGCGGGTAGCTTTTTAGAGTATGGATAGCAGAAGAATCTGTTTTCAGAGTGGGATTGCCTTCAGAATACTTCAGTCATTCCACGGTTGAAGTCAGCCTTCAGCCTTGCGTGCAGCTGATCTTCTGCTTCTGAAATTCATCTGATGAAGAAAACAGTTCATCTCTTTAATTGGAATTGCATGATGATCTGGTAGTGTAATATAATCACTCTGGTAAAGAAAGCATGAGGTCATAGTGGAAAGATTTTGTCCCATCAAAAACCAGCAGGTTTTATTCTTCTTTTCATTTGTAAGAAAGCAGCCATATGCAATATTCATTACAAGAGTGGCTGTCCTTTAACTATTGGTGGTCTTGCAAGGGAAGGAGGAAAAACAACGGCATTACCTGATGTCTCTTAGCTGAAATTCCTCACCAAGCTCCAGCTATTGTCCAAGCTGAAGATACAATTTTGAGTCAATCTTTCTGATAGTCATGGGAAATCACAGGGAAAGTTCACAAAGCTGTGTCTTTTGCTATGGCTGTGAGCACTTGGCGAATCTCATCTTGATTTTCTCAGATCTGCAACCATCCCTTTAGCCAGCAGTATGAGGCTTTAAATAAACTTTCATAGACAAATCTCTTGAGCAGGACCGCAGCAACGCTGCATAGCTGTGCTGGGTATATTTTGCACTTGGCTAAGTCTGTACCCACAGAGGGATCATCAGACTGTCCCTTAAATCCCATTCCGGCTTCTTGATTCTCTGGCTGCATTTCTGGTCAGTAATATCTTCTTTTGGTACACAGCTAACAAAGCAAACCCCACTCTTTGTCGTACTTACTTTCATTCCCTGCTTTGACTTCTTGCTAGAGTTAGTAATTTTGACTAAATTTAGACGATGGCAGAAGATGTCACATGTCCAAACCTGACTGTTAATGGCAGGGAAAGTGTGGGCTGCCAGCCTCACGACAGGTGAACAAAGCCCCATTACCCATTAAATCTGTTTCCAGCATTTTTTACGTTTAGTCCTCATTTAACCAGGCACACCTTTACCAGCCCTGTTGTTTCATCTTAAAAATGGGATGTAACCTTTATGAGGTTGAATTGATAAAATCACGCTGTGGAGTAAGTCGTATTTCTAAAGTACATTTTTACACAGGTTAGTGGTGTAGAGCTTCATTTCTCTGTCTGGACAGATTGTGCCTCAGGCAGTACACCTGGAAAATTTTACATCTGTATTTCACTTAATTGCAACGGGAACTGTGCGGTACAGCACAAACCATGCTCTCTCTGTTTAATGGCTGGTGTGAAGGTTACTGACTGGAAAGAAACAATTGCTGAGAATAAGGTCTTTCTATGTAGGAAGTTTAGGGCTACTGCATGTTCATAGAATCACAGAATGTCTTGGCTTGGAAGGGACCTCAGAGCTCATCTAACTCCAACGCCTCTCAGCCAGCCCAGGTTGCTCCAGGCTCATCCAACCTGGCCTTGAACATCTCCAAGGAGGGGGCAGCCACAGCCTCTCTGAGCAAGTTATTCCAGAGTCTTGCCACCCTTGCACTGAAGAATTTCTTCGTAAGATCTAGTCTAAATCTATTCTCCTTCAACTTAAACCCATTTCCCCTTGTTGTATTGCTGGACACTCTTGTACAAAGTCCCTCCCCAGGCTCCCTGTAGATCCCTTCAGGCACTGCAGGCAGGGATAAGGTCCCTCCGAAGTCTTTTCTTTTCAAGACTGAACAACCCCAGCTCCCGCAGCCTGTCCTCGGAGCAGAGCTGCTCCAGCCCTTTGTCCCAGGGGACTACAAAGGGCTGCCAATTAGAAACTACTTGCAAATGGTTTCAGATTGGTGGCTACATATCCTAGCTTGTAAGCTGAAGAATTTCCACAATATTGCTCTCTGATACTGTGCTCTTAAAAGGGCAGAGAAAAGTCCATGGAGAAGATCGTCGCTTGCTTGGCGGCAAGCTGGTTCCAGCAGGGCAGCTGGCATTCCCCACTTCTCTGCTCTCGCTGTTCTTATCTGTGTGCCTGAATATCATTCCAACCCAAAGGGACCGCTGTAATTGCTGTAATATTTTACACGTGTCAGGAAAGTTTCATTTTCTTTAATAGAAATGAGGGGAGCCAAATACCCCAAAGAAAAGTATTTTCTATGAGATTATGCATGATGCAATAGATCCCTTCACATACTCATGCTTTTTTGGAGGAGTGTTTTCTATTTCTCATTCATAAATGTCTGGCTTTCCAAACCGTGCCTCTGGCAGATCTTCACATAAGCATCAATTTATTCACCACTTTCTTTTTTAATACTAACATACTTGGCACAGATATTTTTCCTTTCTTTCTTTTTTTTTTTTCCAGTCAACATTTCTGTTTAGTTTATGGCCTCTGAAGAACTTTTTGTAACCCAGTGCCGTAATTTTATTAGTTGCACAGTTGACACAATTCAGCACAGCCATTCAGTTTACTTCGAAGGAAGCCGTACTACTGATATCTGAAAAATGGTTATAATGCTGATCAGCCCAGAGTTAGATTTTAATTGTTCATAGGTCAAAAGGAATGCTGGAGTGACTGCATCCAATTTCAGTGTAGGTCTGCAATGCTTACTAAAAAGGAATCCATGTGTCTGGAAGTTACTGAACTCCTAACAGAATATTTAAATCCAGCTAATGAAACAGTAATTCTCTCCAAAATGTTCCTCCACTTATCCCTTAAGATACTGGATAATATTTAACATCAAAAGTGTCTATTGTTTTGGTACCAATAAAAATCGTAGCAGAGTGTTTGATTTTAAAGCATTTCAAAGTATGCAGTGTGTTGTCACTGGCAGAGGGGAATGACTGAATTTGAAGAGGCAAATTCCACTAAAAAACTTTTTTTTTTTCCTGTAGATCAACCTGGTTTGCATAGACTTATTGACAGAAGATAAGCAAGCCAGACTTTATGCATTTGCATACACTTCTTTTATAATTTCCAAAGGAATACAGCCATTTCAGTGCTATTCTGTAACTCTTTTGAAAGGGCTGTTTTTATCCATGTGGTTATTTCTTTTCTGTACTTCGTTTTTGTGGCTGCTTATGGACTTCTAGCAGCTTGTCTCTGTGTCTTCTCTTTTGGCTCTCAGTGGCATACTTCATCAGAAACAGGTTGTATTGAGTTGCGTCTCCAGAAGTGCATAAGCCAGAAAACACCTTTTCATAAATTTACAGATCTGTAAAACTGTATCATCACTGCCCATAAGGCCCTTGGACGGTATCATTTACAAGTCAAAGATGTTTCATTGTCTTCACTGGGATTAGGACTGAATCTTAATTTATTGAGCCAGGAAAGAATAATCACATATTACTTACCAGGTTTAAGTCTCAACTGCTGCTGGCTTTGAAAAGTGTAAATAGCATCAACTTATTTCTGCAGCGCCCATGATCTGAGGAAATCAAAGCTTTGCTTCTATTATATAAGACATATAAAGTACAAATATACTTCACAGAGGGGATATTCTCCACCTAAACCAATGTTTTGTTATTTAAGTGTAATTCAAAGTTCTCCTATTAATGTGCAATATAGTTTTGGACAAGTACCAAAAGTATGTTACATTCTTTCTATACGTATGTCAAATCTCATGACTAAGCAAGTTCTATGTGCATAGGTGTAGAAATGATCAAAAGGACAATCAAACAAAAAGCATCTGACTTTCAAAAAAAAGTAAATCCGCATCTTCTTTCTAAGAAAAGCTGTTGGTCATAGCATGGCTCTGAGAAGTCACAGGAGTGAGGTAACTGAAACCCACCTAAAGGAATTTTTAACTGCTTAAGGCTTCTCCATATTTTCTGCACACCAAAATAGTAAGTACGAGAATTTTATCAAAAGGCTTTATGAGATAAAATAAAGAATCATAGGATGTTGAGGGTTGGAAGGCACCTCTAGAGATCATCTAGTCCCACCCCCTGCCAGAGCAGGGTCACCCAGGGCAGGTCACACAGCAAGTAATTTGGTCACGTGGTAGAATACATTTTGGAATCTGGAGATCTGTTTTAATCTCACTTAGAACTTCTTCTAAAACGTCAAGCTCTTTCTGATGCTGGTGGTGTTTGTGACTTCTGTGAATCCTCAGAGTCATTTGGAAGCATAATGTACTAATCCTCTCATTGACTGAATGAGATGAGCACGTGGTCTTCATTTTAGAGACAGCAACGCTGACTGGTAACAGGAGAGAGGAGGCTTCCGAAGTGTCCAGCTCACACGAGGCACATCAGAATGTTTCTTCCTAAATGAGGGCAAGCAGACACTTGGCAGATTCCTGCCACAATTCCAGCATTCTGTGGCTACCTGGGGACAAACTGGTAGCAGCCATAGAATGCTCTAATTTACAGGACCAACCAGTTTCTGCAGCTTCAAGCATGACGGGAGGGATAAGGTAGTTTAAAGCTGCCCTTTCTCAGCTGTGAGGAGGAGTACTTGGGGAATATCTAAACCAGTGTCTTCATGGCACAGCCAGGATTACAGCTCAGGAGTTCCTGGCTCCCTAGATCGGGTTTGCAGCTTTACACAAGCCAATTGTAAAGCCTTTTCCCCTTGCAAAAGTTTTGTGGGCCAAATCTTCACTTGATACTAGTTATTCTAGATATGCAGTTATGGAGAAATTAACAGCAGCTGAGGATCTGACCTTTAAATAAAATCATACCCGGGAAACATTTGCCCAGGCCGGGCGTACCATGTAACTACCCTGGTTTTGAGAACTCTCCAGCAAACAAGAGGAGGAAAGCCATGGTTATTTGTGAGTTCCAGCCTCTTTCCTGCACTGGAATCATTTACCCTATTCATGTCAGATATTGGCACCTGAAAAAACCACAGGGTAAAGAGCATAGGTAAGAAGAGGTGTTATTTGCAGTTTAAAGATGAAATAGAGATAAAGCAATGCTCCCAGTAATGCAAATTATAGTTGATTCTTTTGTGCAGTCCAATGAAAGATGTGTTTTTCCTGGCACTACTGCTTGCTTTTTTTTTTATTGCTTTTGTATTGTGCATTGAAAGAAATAAGAAATTGTATTTTTTCCCCAAATGCATAACTGTATGGAAGTGTTCATGCTGCGTTAATTTTCTTAAGCTTTACTCCTGAGTAAAGGTTAAGATGCTTTCCAGTATTGCTAATCCAGTTTGCTACCGCTAACATGGGAATGCTGCTGTTTTTCCATTTGCAATGTAGTACGGACCAGAAGACTTTATCGAGTATGACTATGAGTATGGGGATGCAGATTATAAAGACACAGACTCTGTAACAGAGGGACCCCCACTGTTCGAAGAGACAGTAGCACAAACAGAGGTAACAGAGCCTGATCTGTTTGTTGTGTGGTGTCCAGCTGTCCCCTACCACATGGTTTGTCAATTTGTGTCTTCTGTATATCAGCTTAATGTTTTCCTTTCACTCGTTTCTTTGCTCTGGAGCTGTGACACTTGCTTTCAGTTAGAGATGAAGGCCTCGTGGCTGAGAGCATTCATCTCACACTTGGTTACCCTTCTTTCATTCGTGCTTTCTCAATTTTCTTTTCATTTTATTTATGTTTTCCCATTCCGTCTTTCGTAACGTTTGCAGAAAAAGAAAGCCACGGTCAAAAAGAAGAAGAGGACAGTGGCCGCTAGCTCAAAGGACAAACCACAAAAGGCCACAACAAAAAAATCTGAAAAATATGCATCCAGGAAGAAGAAAAGTTATCAAGCAGCAACAAAAGCCAAACTAGGGGTAAAGGTAGCCAAGAAATAATCAAGATCTTTCCCAGGCCAAGACTGGAAGATCTCTGATAATAAGACAAAATATACCTAACCCCACTAGTTGAATACGTCCGGCTAATACCATAACCTGCATAAAAGTGATACCTCTTGAATTGTTCCTGCAGTTCTGTTTTGGTTAGTTGGTTGATTGTTTTTTTAATAACGTTCTTTTTCTTTAATACTAGGCAAACATTATTGATGGATTTCAAGAGTATAGCATACCTGAGAATGACTATGGGCCACAGACAGAAGCTCCTTCCAGAACTACTGAAACAAATGAGGTAATAAGGACCCTTTAGAAAATAATAGGCAAAAACATTTGCCCACCAAGTGTCGATGATTAAAAAAGCACAAGCACATTTTAAAAAGATACCTGTCTCTGTATATATACATATATCTGTATCTGTAACTGCAGTTAAGGTGATTTTATGCTTTCTCAGCCAATATTAGAACCCGCTGTTTTCTTGGGCAGAACTTACAGTAATTCTGTAGAGATCTGTTGAGTCTTTCGACTGCAGAGTTCATGATTCTGGCAATCTTTCAGTGAGATGTGGTCTGGGAATGCAGGGTTGCTGCATTCAGTGTGGCTGTGAATGGAGCTATGTCTAGGATAAGTAGGCTAAATACTAGACGTAGTCCCCTTGATCTAATAGGAAGTGAAGTGTCTAATTTTCCCTGTAATTCTTAAGATGCAGCATTAAATGAGCCTAACACAAGACAAAGAATGGCTGCAGCCATAGCAGCATACTGAAATTGAGTCAGAAGCTAACTAGGTTAAGAAACTAGGTTAGAAGCCTTGTTTTTAGAAAGCCACAATGACAAGCCCAAACATTATCTTGTTAAGATTGCTACACCTAAGCCAGTGTTGATTAATATGTCTTCATATTAATTAATGCTAGTTTTGGAAAAATGATGGCTGACTGTAAGAAATACTATTTGCATTTTTCTTTTACGTCTTCGTTTCCAAATGAAGATATGTTGCTCAAAAGATGTACAAAACTGGCCCCCTCCCCCCCAACATTTGAAAAGAGAAAAAAGCCAAGTCCCCATTTGGTTTTTTTTTTTGTTTTTTGAAGGTGAATTAGGGTGGATTTTACTCGTTCTACTGCAGACTGTTCTTGTGTTAAATCTAATTGACAGAGGCATACTTAAATCATTCTATTTCTCGGGCCATTAGAGCATTAGAGGCCAATTTTGCGAGTTGTACTGAGGCAGATCCAAAATGCTAAATGCCCTCTGTCAATGGAGCAGTTCTGCGGAAGGGCGGGGTTCGGCTTAGAATTAGTTCCAATCTACGCTCGCTCTAGGCAAAAGTCATCGCCCTGTACCTGATGGAATCAGGTGACTGTTAAATCAGAGTCTGGCCTTCTCTTTTAATTGCAAGGTATTTCAGCCTCATGATTAGATCAAGATATTTGTCATTACTCTGGATGTTGACTAGCTTGTAATCTTATTTAAGATCTTACTAGTTCATCTTGACTGACCATCTAAAGTATCCAGCTCATATTAGCAATATCCAAAGTTTGATTTCTTTCAAAATTGCCTTTCAGGAGATCTCTGTAACAGAATAAAACAATGCTTAGTTTTTTTAGAAATGGTTTTGTACATCTCAAATATAGCATTCTTTAAAACCGCTTTGGTGCTTGTCAGTTGGTTGCTTGGTTTGACAGTTTATGTACTTGAGGATGAAAGCTTAGATTTCAGAAACGTTAAAATTAATATAAGCATTGCAGGTGGAATTTGACTCAGACAAATAAAATAAAAGTTACCATCCACGAACCATGACTTTGAGAGTGACAAATAAACTACCAGATCATTAACAAGAGAAAAGAAGTTAAAACATTTAGCTCAGTGCTAGTATTTATAGACACAAAATAATGAAGAAAGCTGGGCTTAACTGAAGTGATGCTTGCACATCCTGTGCATTATTCCTGTAAATAGCTGAATGCGAATGTCTTATTCGCTGCTCATTGTGGTGCATTTGTTCATTCCTGAGTGCTTGTAAGTGTGAAACCAAGCAGGGAAATTGAGCTAAAGTAACATTAAGTGAGCAGTACACGTAACGTACTGGATATATTGAGTTCAATGGTTTTGGAAATTAAAAAATGACAACAACAAAAAAGCGTATGAAAGCATTACTTCTTTGTGCTACTTATACAAAGATCTTTTAATTACTCTGAAAGGCTGGACTTCTGTTCCTTCAGACTCTAATTAAAAGACAATATGCTGTAGTTCTACTGTTCTTTCTTCTTTTGACAAGTCATCATGGGGGATCAGCATATTGCTTTACTAACAATAACCCACGTATTCCTCCTATTCCCAAATCTTTGCTACTGACACGAATAGCAAAACCCTGTTGAAGAAGTATTTGCTGAAGAATACGTAACTGGAGAGGATTATGATAAAAAAAATGAGGAAACTGAATATGGAAGCAGAGGAGTAGACCTCAGTGAATCTGATCTGCTGGTAGATGGAGATTTAGGCGAATATGATTTTTATGAATATAAAGAATATGAAGAGAAACCCACTGATACCACTAATGAGGAGTTTGGTCCAGGTGTTCCTGCAGAGACCGATATCACAGAAACGAGCGTAAGTTCATTGGAGGCACAATGCAGATTAATTTAATACACCAATTCTTTTATACTTGCACAGTCTCAGAACTGTACAGACCTTGATCCAGAGCTTCTGGTGCATAGTAGATATATCCTCAATTTTGATAAGCTTTGGATCAAGCATGTTCTCTTGTTTTAGTAATCCTGAACTTCTTATTTTTATTAAATGCAAGTTTTTTTGTCTCTTTTGATGAAGGGACTAAGGGAGGGTTGGAGATGGGAGGGAAGTGAAAGAAGAGGTGGAATTCCAAAGATAAGTGATAAAATGAATAGTTTGAAAAATCTTGCTAAACTAGAGCTAAAGCTGGAAAGAATGCAAGTTCTAATGCAGGTGCAAGCACCATAATTAATATTTTCATATGATTACCCTAAGAAGTTGAAATGCCTGTAAGTATCTAGAATCCTACGGCTTCTGCAGCTTTCTGAGGAGAAGATTCGCGAGTGGGAAGGCGAAGGTCTGAACCCTTTCGTGAAAATGACCTTAGTCAATGGTGACGGGTTTATTGACCTTGCAGGAGTGATTTAACAGCCCAGTGTATAGAAGGGAAGATAGGATGACATGGTGGATCCTCTGAATCATGCGCTTTATTTTGTGTTTTATAGCTTGCTCTTCCCCTCTGACTTAATCACAGGCTTAACAGCAAGGCTTTAATTTTCCTTTAGTTGTGCCAAGATACTTGTTTATCAGTTTACCAGGCTATGGAAGCTGCAGAGAAAACTGCTATAACGTAAGACTGAAAGCAAAATGAATTCCCATTTTTATTTTTAATTGGGAAGCCTCTGAGTATAATAGGAAAAGAGGGTTTTGTTTACACTCTTTGTTCAGTCGTATCTTTGTTTTCTCCTCACAAGCTCAAAACTCCAGTTTACAGAGGATCCAAGAAGCAGCAGCAAATGCCACGAGGTTGCTTTTCTCGGCCAACCTTGAAACCCATACTTCTGTGTTTCAGTTATCACTCCTTTCCAAACCCTCTTGAGGTCATTGTATTTTTTAATGATCCTTATCTACACGATGTGATTCGAGCTTCCTTTTTCCCTTCTAGTCCGGGTAGGGATATTGTGACAGAATGGCACAGAAGAGGTCAGATTATCTGCGAAGCCAAGAGCCCATAAGGCCCCGTTTGTGCCTGCCTTAAGCAAATGACGGGGCAGACTCTATGCCCTGGTGTAAATTTCAACTTAAAATGCCTCGCTACAAAACCAGGGGAACCAGGAAGCTTGAATTAGAACCCAGGATCTAACTATCCCGGCTTTATTACAACTCTTTTCTGCTAAACCCGAGACATCGTATCACTTCCCTGTGACATAGGGGTGTATTTAGACCGGGTGAAGTTGTACCTTTCGTAAAGTGCAAGATGAAAACTATCAGAACCTTTCAAAAGGAGGGCCACTATTTCCAAAGACAGACACCCAATGTCATTTTTTACAGCCAATTTTCATTAACATAATAAAATGTAATTATCTATACCTCTTGCCATTTGATTTTTATGAATTATTGCATCGTTACTGGCGAGATCTGTGCCTTTATAAATCAGTACAAAATGCAGAAGCCACGAATCTATATCTCAGTTTTGCTTTCTAAAATATGTCATATTGGAATACTATCCTTATCCTTTTCAAATTCTTGGCTATTTTAGTGTAAATGTGGAAGCTGAAATAATAGTTAAAAAAACAGAAATAAATTTACTAAAATTACAAAAACCGTTTCAAATTTTCATCTGATCAGAGCTGAATTTAATTTCCCATGGACACATTAGCAATCTAGAGAGGTGCTTCTAAAAAAAAAAGTATCTCCTTGTTTGAAAAAAGAATAAAAATCAGTTTCTTTTTCTTTGAAACTCGAGTCTGTGTTCTGCCATTAGCACGTTATTGACCTGTTGTTCCAGGTGCTTCGGCTGTCTTAATCCTGAACCCCTCACTTCTCATAGAGCTGATTCAAAAAGAATGTTGCACTTGATGCTAATTCATGTAGTCAGGAGGCATAAATGGCTATCCATGAAATATTATTTCATGCTTAAAATGCCACTTAACTGCTTTCCCACCAAGTCCCAGCCTCTCCTCAGACTAATTCGCACGTTGTGGATGTCTAGGGAGTGAAATTAGGAGCTTGAAGGGTAATGTCCATATGGGACCAAGGGCTCTTTCTTCCCAGCTTCCTTTAGGCTTGCTTAACTCAGAAAGCCGTGAGGAATCATTGGTACTTGCCAAGCGCACGTCCATTCACATACGAAAAGAAACAACTTTGTGACTCGTACTCAGAAGTTTTCGATTGTAAGTCCAAAGTGCTCATGCAAAGCATGAGGAGCCAGCTGTTGCATCCCACTGGAAAACTACAAATGGACAATATCCAGGGATTTGGAAAGTATGCATGCAGTCTTTGCGTTTGCTGCTTCTTGTGAATTAAATAGTTCCGACCGATACAGTTTTTGCCCGTGCTGTGTTTTTCAGAGCACAAACCAGTTCCAGCTTTAGCTTTCAGTTGCAGGTTGCTGCGTTTTTTTATTGTACCAGGTCCTTAGACCTTCTACTGATTTTAATTTGGGGGGGCTGTTTTTACCGGCCAGGTGACTGGACACGGAGCTTATGGAGAAAAAGGCCAAAAGGGAGAACCAGCTGTGATTGAACCCGTAAGTACAGATGTGGGTGAGTTTTTCTTTAACACTATCTAATGTACGTACACTCTCGATATCTCATTATCAAAGTGTGTTGTTGGCCATAGGGCAACAGTAACTTCATCCACGATCTCTGAAACAGTCACCCGCAGTACAGGTGGTATAAAAATCAGAACAGACAGTAAGTAGCCTCTCGAGCTTGCTCTTCTGGTCATGCAAAGGACTTAAAACAAGGAGGACTTTTTTGTGCAGAAGAAAACAGAGCAGAGATCTGCTCTTCAGGCCATTTAGTAACCACAACTTGGACAGAACTCCAGAGATAGCTTCCAGCTTAGGCGTAGGTAACACTGAAAGTAGAGGTTGCAGCAAGAGCAAGGAAGTCCCTTTGAGAGGTTAAATAAATGTTTAGTTTATTTAGTTAAATAAATGTTTAATTTAAAGGTTTAACCTGTGCTGGTGCAATCAAGCCGCTACAAGTTTGAATTCTTTCTTCAGAGATCGTAAATACAGTGATGGATTGGTAGCTTAGAGAATTTTTCTCATCTTTAAATAGCTGTATCATTAACTAAGTAGCTTTTACAATAGGGCAGAGTTACACTGTAGCATCGTGTTTGATGGTTAGAAATGAAAACGTAACTGAATGTTTTTAAAATACATAGATTATAGAAAAAATAATCATTTTATCATATGTAGCAGAAGTTAAATGCCGGTGTGGTTTATCCTTCTACAATTTTCAAGGACTGCTTTCAAATATGTATTTGACCCAAACAGAAATTCAAGTGGAATCTGTTTTGTATTTCATAGAAAAGCAGGTATAGAAATATCAAAGAAAACAGCTTAAATTGAAGCCTGATAAAATACTATGATCTGAATATCAAAGGTCTGCACTATGGGATCCAAAAGCTTCCTCTTCAATTCTATATTCCCATCCCAGGATTAGCATTTGGTTAAGCTGCTGATCACCAAAGCTAATAAGCAAATTGCAGATCAAGACTGGGACTTCTCAGTCGTGTTCTGTGAAGCTCAGGGTGTGTTAGGTCATGAAAGGCATGGCTTTTTCTTAACCATTGCAAGATACGTTTGGTTCACACCCGTAATACTGAAGAGGTGTCCACTGCTAGTCCCCAAAATTCCGTTACAGCTAGCTTTTACCTTCTGTTACGGAACGCCAAGTACAAACGAGGATCATATGTTCCTAGGTCTCACCATTACCTGGAATTCGGATTAGCATCTGCGCTCCATAAAAGAACTGTGGGGTACTGTAAGCTCCACAACATAGAGATAGCTGGAGTTATTCACTTCAAATTCTTTACCAGCATTAAAAAAATATTTTTTTTTAATAAGGTAATATAAGATCCCACCAGCCTAGAAGTCTTTCTCACTTTTAAAGCCACGCAACAGTCCTAATTCTGGTAATTATGGAGAGAGATCCTCAGAAAAGTTTATCAAAACACTAAAAAATGCTAACGTAATAGTTCAGCTAAAAAGATGTTTTCTGTTTTTCTCCAAGACTTGATGAATTTAGTAACTTGTTTCGTCCCCACCTAGGGTATGCTCATTGAAGGGCCGCCAGGACCAAGAGGACCTGCTGTAAGTAGATTAATCACAGTTTCCTTTTATTACATTTGATTTCTGCTTTGGTATTCATGAGTTAACACAATTAATATTGGTCTTATCATCATTCCGAAACGGTATTTTGGGCTTAGCATTTTTACAAGGATGTAAAAAAAAGGGCTATCTCCAGCATTTTAAGTGATGGCATGCTACAAGCTTTACTTTTGAATGTTGACTATAAATCTTTGTAAGAAAAAAAACAGTATGCCGTTGTAGAAACCGTTTTATCCAAATATGTGTTCAGCACAACTTTCCAGAGGAAAAATAGCTCAAAAATTGCTGCAGACATTCAGAATAACGTTGTCATTTGTTTTCTGTAGGGTCTTACAGGTCCCCCAGGTCTTCAGGGCCCTGTTGGTCCCCCGGGTGACCCTGGTGAAAGGGTAAGTCAACAGACATTATTCTGGCTAATCTGGGCATGCCTTGCACTAATTGCTACAAGTGTACTTTTCATTTCAGGTTAAAATTCAGAAAAGTGACATTTTGAGGAAATTACCACTCAAGAAAACCACATTACCTAATTTTAAGTCACGTATTAGTATCTTGAATACATGAAAATGTTGTTTGGACACAGAAAAATCAGTTGAGAAATCCACCCCTTTTTGTAGTTGCCTGTTACACCTCAGTTTTTGTACTAAATTATTGTATCATTCTAATCCTAATGATGGGTATAAGAAAATGGAGAAATGAAGGAGCAAACCCTTCTGGAGAGGTCCATAATTCTGCTGAAACGTAGGGACGAATTTCACTCATAAAATGGTGCAATGCAAGAAGAAATTGAAAAACTAATCTAACCTTCAGTTTCATCTTCAGTAATCCAGTCATCTTCAGTTCTAACCTGCACAAAGGCCCAGAGTCATATGGTATAAAGTCACTGCAAATCATAGACAAGGTTCTTTGGATGCCTTGCAAGTACATTTAATTATTTTTCGGGATTTTAAACTTAGTTCAAAATTGCCTGGATATATAATGGTTCTTTTTTCCAATTACAACATTTCATACATTATTTCTACATTTGAATTCTCAATTTGAGATTTATCTGTAGCGTTTTGTTTGCAGGGCATTATTTTTTGGTGCTTTAGGCTTTTTTGAAATAAAAGAGCTCAGATTCAGCAACGACACACTGCTGATCTTAATTCTTGAAGGGGGGGAAAAAAAACACTGAAGTTTTTCTGATCAGCTTTCCTGGCCTTCTGCTCAACTCCTGAGCAGCAGAAGGAACCGGTTAAGACGGTTTGATCTTTGTTGGTCTCTCCTTGCAACCCTGCAGAGAGTCGTTCGGGTGAACGAGTACTTCTTTTTTTTGCGGGTGCGCCGCAGGCAAGCGAGCGCTCCCGAGGAAGGTCAGATGGTGAAAATGCAGCACGCAGATTGCTGGCAGGAAAGGTGCAATTTTAATCGACCTATTCTCAGCAATATTTATCTATGCAATAATAATAATAAATAATGCTGTTAACAGCAATATTTATTGATGCAATCATCGTGAGCATCGCAGACATGTGTTGGAATTTTTCTTCAACTCCAGCTTAGCTCTTTTTAAACTGACACAGAGGGTTAGATTTCATAAAAAGCAAATTTCAAGTCATAACTGCAGATCTGATGCAGCCTCTGAAAATGAAGCCTACTCAAAGGGTTTGGAGAGAATCAGCAATATTAGTTCTCTCCGTCAAATAAAGCTGGAAATCTCAACTCAGCCCAACCTGTGAAATCCTGAGCAGAGCCTCTGTAATTGGCTATTCCATACTCCATTTATAAATATTGTTTGCAAGTAAAATAATTAAAGAGAATGGCTTTCTTCCCTATTGCTGAATGTCTTCCGCAAACTCAAATCTGTAATTACCTCTCTAGTAATGGGTACATTCCCAAATCATTTGCAAAGAGAATATTAAACCAAGTGCGTGGTTATGAACACAAGTGTAAGCGCATGTGAGTTGATCGGAAGGTTTATCTGCTTTAACTGGCTTTTTGTTCTGATCCTTCTTAGGGCCCACCTGGTCGCCCTGGTCTGCCTGGTGCTGACGGTTTAGCAGGTCCCCCAGGTACCATGCTAATGTTGCCGGTAAGTTGTGTTATGCTTCCAGCTTCCAGAAAGAGGAAGGGCATTTCAAGAAATAAATTCAAGAAAAAATTCAAATTTCAAGGATTTGGAAAAAATTCTTCAGTCCGAGGGTGGCCAGACTCTGGAATAAATTGCCTGGAGAGGCTGTGGCTGCCCCCTCCCTCGAGATGTCCAAGGCCAGGTTGGATGGGACTTCGAGCAACCCGGGCTGGTTAAGGGCATCCCTGCCCATGGCAGGGGTTGGGTTAGATGACCCCTAAGGTCCCTTCCAGCTTAGGCCATTCTAGGATGAAATGCATAGGTCTTTATGATCTTTGTAAGGAGAGATTATACAGCGTTTCTCACATGGTGTAAACATTTGAAGATAACGTGGTACCTTTTTTCCCCCTCAAACAAAACACGTGGTTTAGTTCTTGCATGACTGATGGACTGGAACCTCCATCAGTGTCACTGAAATCTCCCTTCTCTTTTCCACACTTATATGTCCTAAACAAGGAGCTTGCTGTTGCACAAAGGGCATGGGCTCCCAGCAGGTTTTCAAGTCTCTTTGACATGGAGAGTTTTAAGCTTAAAATTGGACTTCACTCTCCTCTTTGACGACTCACTTCATCCTTTGAATAGAAATACATGCACATAGCCAGCTCCACTCCTGCCAGAGTCAAAGCAAAACACCATCTGTTTTAGCAGTTGGAGGAGCAAGACCAAAGCTGTTAAAGCATCTTGCAGCTTCATGGTATGAAAAGTACTATGTGTGTGGAACTTATTGTTCTTAAGTGCACGTGTGTACGTGAGAGTTCCGATGAGTATCACCGTCCAAGAAAATCAGTAAGCCACCTGTAAATGAAAAGCCAATGCTTTTGACCTCGTGCTTGCACCAAGTTCTGTTGGCACAGCTGGCTGTATGGCAGGAGCATTTGGTTTTTAATAATTAGTTGATAGGAAAAACGTCACTATTCAGGAATTATTCCCAAATCATTCTTCCATCTGTAACTGCTGTGCCAGCGGAGAAAAATTTATCTATTATCGTTTGCTCCATTAAAGGTACTAAGTGTGGACTAATACTTAACCTATCAGTCACTTTGGAAAACGTCGTTAGCTTTATTTTTAGATGTTAATGAGTCTCACCACAAGTGATTTACCAAGTCAAACCTTCTCAGGAAGGGAGAAATCAGCTTCAGTTGTCCCAAATTCCAGCTTCGTAGTTTAACCAACATCCAAGACCTCTTTTCCATATTTATAAGCCCTGCTCAGAAGCCGCTAGCCTTTCGTAACAGCTGACCTGCTCGCTGACTTGAAAAGCCATCCCCGCCTAAAGGGGGAAATGAGTGGAACTGACAGTAACGGTGGCAAAGTGCCTCGGCACGGAGATATGGTCAAAACACCAAGGAACGCGTGGGAGACACCTTCTGTGGGATGCGTGGCTCTTCATCACTCTGTGCGGAGCTTGAATTAACCAAAATGGCGTCACCTTCTCAGTGGCTGCAAGGTGATGAATTTAGGCATTTTTTGCCTTACAAAAGCGTTCAAAAATGTCACGGATCCCTGCAAACCACCTGGGCTCCTTTCAGATGACAGAAAGATTGAGAGTGCTCATTTTAGGAAAAGAAGTCAGATGCTTATTTGTGGGGGCTTACGGTGATAAATTTTCCATCACTTTAAAAAAAGAGAAAATAAAAGATCCTTGCATTCTGATAACCTGACTGCAGGAAAAAGACCTCAGTTACCTTGCTGACTCTGGGTGTGGGCAAACTGGACAAACTCTTGCGGCCAGTGGAAGATTCATGGCCCCGATACCTAGCATGCCTACGCCATACTTTTGGAAAGCCTTGCTTCTCATAGCTACTTAGTGTCTCTGCGACTTCGCAAAGCTTCTGCTGGCAGTTTCACGTGCAACAACAGCCCTGTCATTCTGAAATATTGTTAGCTACCAACCCACAGAGAATTAATTTTTGGTACATACTTTTAATGACAGCTTTGCGGATAATCAGTCTCTTTTGGCCTCTTTTTGAAACAAGTAAACAAACAAAGTGAAAACCAAAATCCTATGAAATCACAAAAATGTTTGCTCATAAGGGATTAGATCTACGTTTTAGTTCTAACTGCAGTTACCGATGACTTAATACTCGTGCTGGATCCAATCAGCAGACTTCTGAAGTTAGTGGAATAAACTAAGTGACTGAGACCGTGTGTCTTTGAAGTGGTTTACACAGTTGCAGCCAATAACAAGTGTGAGTTTAATTTAATAAATTCTGAATCCTGTTTCACTACTTGCAGTTCCGCTTCGGTGGAGATGGTGAGAAGGGCCCGACAATCTCAGCTCAGGAAGCTCAAGCACAAGCTATTCTGCAGCAAGCTAGGGTAAGCACAAGGAGCCTGCAGACAAAGCTGTCAGAAGGGTACAGCTCCAAAAAAATTCCATTTTATATCCTGCAGGATGTGAAGTAAAGAGCTCTAAGCATCATCTTACCATGGCAGTTGTCCTTATTGACAACTGAGTCAGATGGGGGCTATTTGCTGATGCGTTAGGAAATTGTATTAACACAGACATGTTGTGCTGACTGGCAGCTTTTCCTTGATACCTGTTGTTTTATTCTGGTTGTTTTCTCAGATTGCTATGAGAGGTCCACCTGGTCCCATGGGACTCACTGGAAGACCAGGTCCTGTGGTATGTAAACAAAACAGGGGGCACAGGTTTAAAACACACAGTAGTGCAAGTCCTTGGATCTCATTCTTGCCCTGCCTACACCTCTGTATTTGTACTTACTTTGTCTGAAAAGAAACTGATAGACTTCAAGTCGTAGTTTGTATTCCTGTTTGAGTTCTGAGATGCAAACCTGAAAACTAAATGGGGGGGTTTTTTTGCAGATTTTGGGGTCTTTGGATAGAGAACACTGATAGACTTAACACAGCCAGCAAATAGTTTTACATAAGGAATTACACATATGCCTCTCCAGTCAGTCATCTCTAATAGAATTTATAAAGTTTCTTGTGGTAAATATAAAACTCTACAGAAGGAGATACTAAAGCAAAAGTGGGCTTTGGCTCACTATGTAAGCTCAATCTGAAAAGTTCTTAAGAGGCATTCCTATAAGCAATTACAAGCCATAAAATTTTAGAATTGTACTTTTTTACTTCAGTCCCACGTTTGGCTTGATCGCTAATTTGGAATGATCAGGAAAATGGCCCCATGGATGTTAAAAAGGCAGAGTCTGTACATGGAACACGACAGTTTTCTGATGACCTGCAAAACAACATTTTATCACAAATGGGTTTGCCTGTAAGCCCTACAAACACTTGAAAAGGACAATGCTCACAATGAAAGAATAAAACCAGGTAGGAAGCTCAGCAAGACGAAACCACCTGATCGATCTCGCAACTACAATTGCCTCTTTTAGGAAATGGATACTTTGCAGACTGAATTGTCCACTAAATGGTGCAATTTAGCATTTACTATCTTTCAGAAAGCTGTTCTAAAGCATCTGTACCGTGATAGAAGACAAATGCTGCAGCCAAGATGATAATAACCTTTGTAGGAGACTAATCTTATCTGACTCTTTCTCATGTGACTGCGTTTTCCCTCTGACGTAGGGTGAAATTCTCTTCTGCAGTTAGTTCAGCATCTGTATTTGAAAGATCTGCTGAATTTGGCGCAGTTAGGTTGGCAAATATTTGGCCTCTTACATTTTGATCTATATCTGCTTTCATTTTTATTCACATTGTCATTATGGTGATGGATGTAAAGAGCAATGTTAGTATTTTTTGTTCGCTTGGACAAACATCTAGTTGCAAAACATCGGCAAGAATACAACTGTGCTGTTGAAAAAGGAAAATGAGAGATCGCTGGGTAACCAAGAGAAAAGGATGAAGCAATTGTCCGTTGGTTCATTGTGTGAAGGAAGTGACTGCAGAGACATGCCAGTCACGACTACAATAGCACATGTAGGAGACAGCACCAGATGTTGCTGGAGGCCACCTGGTTTTCTCCTTGCCTCAGAATGCAAGAGCATTTTCCTCCAAAGTAGTTTCTTCCCTCTCGTCCCAGCTGGGGAGGTTTGGTCATAACTTAGAAGTGGTGAGACCGTAGTATAAGAAATACGGTTCCTTTCTCTTCTTTTGTGTTTCTTCTTCAATGGGATGCTTCAGCCGTAGCCCGTAACTGAACAGTAAGAGCCAATTCCTACCCTTCCAGCCTTCTCTTTATTCCTCTCATCCTCACCCTCCTTAATGTACCAGCTCTGTTAGGCTGAAAGCGGGAGAGGCAGATGGACAGACACGAGTAGAGCATGCTGCTGTTGCCCACAGAAGACACCCAGCAGGTTCCTGTCCATCTCCTGGGGTATGGTGATAGCAGCACAAAAAGGATGCCTCAGGGGCTCTCGCTCCTCTTCCCTCCCATGACCACCTTTAGTAACAAACAAAACCTAGGCAGACCTAAGATAATTACACAGTGCTGAAGGAATATTTTAGGGAGCATAAGGTATACTCTGGACCATGTTCTTCTCTGATCCTAGCAGCACAGCATTCTCTTTCAGTGACTCTTGAAAGCTACGTGGTACTAAAAATGTGGCTTGGTAGTGCTGTAGCACTCTGCCTCATCTTCATATCGTGTCAAAAAAAAATCTGTTCCAGATTATGCTGTGTTCCAGATTTGCCAGTCGCATGAACCCAGCCTGTTTATCTAGGTGAAATTTACTGTTTTCAGGGAAATTTTAGCTAATTATCCCACCAGAATCTCACTTGGTGCCCAGAAATTGAAATCACTGGACTTCACTTATATTTTTAAGCAGACCTATGCAAGAGAAATTCTTTTCTGGAAGAATTCTTCTAAAGCAAATAGTTGTTAGCAAGCAGAGAATTTGGCTCACAGATTCCTGACTGATCACAGTTAGGCAGGCAATACATTCAAATAATCAAGCATGTTGGGTCTATTTAACAGACTAATACACTGTTTCCAGCAGTGTATTTCAATCGGGAGACCTGCTGGATAACATTCAGTCTATACAGACAAAACAACTATAGAGCTGCTGTAAGCAAGGAATTAATTTGTTGAGACTGGTATCGTATTGACAGGGGGTTGTATGATTCAGCCTCTCACTCCTGCTTTCACTTTTTAAAAACCTTCATGAATTTCTGTATGCAAAGTTCAACAAATGAATAATCTTAATAGCTGTTTTGCTACTAAGCCACCAGGAGGCTCTAGAAATCCAACTCTTTGATCTGGCAATGTTTTTTGGCCTACAGTTCCAGAATCAACCACAGATTCGTGGTCTGTCAGTTGTTTGTGAGCATAGCTTATTTTAAGCATGAAATACTTGGGAGCTTTTATTCTCAATGCAAATTGTATTTTGTTTGATTTAATAGGCACTGGGATACATTTAGAAACGTAGCCGTTATTAAAAGTCTTAAACGTGGCAGGGGCAAAGCCCCAGTCTAGCTTCAAATGGAGTCTGGGGTTCACATGTTTAATTAACAAAACATATAAATTTCTGCCTACAGATATTAAACATAATCAGTTATATTAATTAAAACCAGGACTTGCACCAGGGAAACAGAAACAGGCAGTCGCCAGCTACCAAAGCCCTTGCTCTCTCTCCTACCAGTTCCAGCTCAGGACCTGATTTTCAGTTTGCTCAGGACTTGACTGAGTACCTGCTGTGTCAGTGGGAATCTCTGCCCTCCAGGATGCTAGGCTCAGCACTAAGCCAAACCACGAGACCTCTTCTTTCTTTGAATGGTCACCCTGCTGAATATAGAGGATTATAATTTTCCAACATCTGCCAGATTTGCTTCATATTAAATACACATACAGCCTGTTTCAGAGGTCAGAAATGCAGAGATTCTTTTGCCAACAGTAGTAGGTTCCTTCCCTGAGCCCATATTCTATGTGAGCATGTCAGGATTTTGTATGTTATCTATTTTTGTGAGGCCACTGCTAAGAAGATACAAACTTACCCTGACTAGTTCTTCCACAGTCTCCACGTATAGAATTTTACCCTGGATGAAAATCTGGTTCAGGTCTGTTTACAAGTAAAACTCGCTCTGAAAATCTGCAGCATCATTTAATGGTAGTTGAGGGATGCAGTTATGAAGATTTTTCCACTTCTTCAGGGCCAGGTGCACAAATATCTTGATGAGAACATCACTGGGATTCATGACAAGCTTAGACAGGGTGTTTTTTGTTGACTGTAGTGATTTGGGGATTGAACTCTGAGAGGTTATTTTCTCTGCGACCCAGAAATAGCTAAAAGAGATGGCCTTAGTTTCTGTTGCCATCCCTATAGCAGATGCACTTCTATTTCCATTATTGCTGTTCTTACAGTGCTCATATTTAGCTCTCAAATATTAATGTAGGATAAAAGGTTACATTTCATCCCATTTATTTCATTGGTAATAGTAAGATATTTGGCCCAATTAGGCCCAGTGTCTGTTCAGTGAAATATCAGGGTATGCCTGGAGATTCGAACGGTGAATTCACACCTCCTAATGGATAAGGGATTGTTTGCTTTATGTCCCTGTAGTTAATATATAGAAATAGAAAGTAATTATTCATTTAAAGAGGTTTTTTTGTATATTGAAACAGTTTGTTCTGTTTTTTTTCATCAAGGGCGGACCTGGAGCAGCAGGTGCTAAGGGTGAGAGCGGTGAACCAGGTCCCCAGGTACAATCATTTTGCCTCATGTTTGAGCATGTTTGTCTTTAAGAAATGCATTCATATCAATTAAAAGAAATCAGTGATATGTTTTCCACATGCAATTGAAGAAAAATAGCTTTTACAGTACTATCCTAATTGAATTTAATAGCTTGATTGTTCATTTTTTGAAATAAGAAAATTACAATCTTTATGTAACAGAGAGCAATTATCACATGTAGACTATCATCACTTGAAAACCTGTTCTAATATGGTCACTTCAGGTTCTTTCTCTGTTAAATAATCATGTCAGTCTGCAGTTGTATGACCTTGGGCTCTGATCTATCAGATCTCGTAAGGTGAGAGAGGTTGAATTTAATTGGTAATTAAACAGAGGATTTTCAAGAAAGACATGACATAGCAAGAATAAATCTTTGGAAATCGATGCATGCTTTTCTTCTCAGCTTACTGTTATATCCTGTGCAGTGATATTAAAGAGCACTGGAATACATGGAAATCTCTCAGCTGAAACCTAAAAGTAACGGGTGGTTCTTAAAATCATGAGAGGGGTCTGTGGAACAATGATTTTGCCAGATCCCAGGTGGTATCATTGATTTGCTACATTATTAAACACCTGTCTTAAAACTCCACATGGATATTTGCAGAAGGAAACAAAAGCAATTAAACAGTAAAAATTCCAAACATCTGGTCAGTCTTCCAGTTTGTTTACTTACATTTTTAGTATTTTTTCCTTACCACTGCTATTTTCACCTGAAGATGCATTTTGATGGGAGATAAGAAAGCTTCCCCAGGAACATACACCCACACATTAATCAGTGAAAATTCCATTGGTTTGAGAAGTGGCATTAGGTTTTTCCTTCTGGGGTAATTTGGTCTCCCCGTGGTTAAAACTGTGCTATGTAAAGCTAAGACAGCATGTGAGCTCATGTTTGTGTATGAGTTAAGCATTTGATATCAGCACTCTTTTTAGTTTTCATCAAATCGCTATTATGTGACTAAAATAATTTTGGCATGAGAGAAAAATGGGGTTTTAAACCACAGGACTGAGTTCTTCAAAGCCATTAAAAAAATTCAATAAGCTTTTATGTTAAAATGACTCGTATAGTGCCATCTCATGAAAACCGGTGTTAAAAATCCGTAGTGCTAAATCCAGATTGGATGCCCACGTTCTGTTAAAACTAATAGGAACTTGGAAACCAGAATCTATCTCCTGAGAAAAATAACCAACTTTGTGTATTAAAAAAAAAATAATCTTATCTTGTTCTCGATGTGAGATGTTTAACTAGCTTTTTGCTGACATGAATGCAGTTTTGAGAATTACTCTCTCTAAATTCAGGGTCCACGTGGTGTCCAAGGTGCCCCTGGTCCAAGTGGAAAAGCTGGCAAAAGGGTAGGTAGCTTATGAGATATTCCTGCTCTTAGTAAATAGTTTCGATGTAAATATATTTAAATATGAACTAATTCCAGTACACTTTTAAATGTTTGCCCCCTTGGGCTTTTGCAGGGCCGTCCTGGAGCTGATGGTGCCAGAGGAATGCCAGGAGAACCTGGTGCAAAGGTAAATAATACTGAGACCTGAGTCTTATCCCAGTCTTGGGATGGGCTAGACAGATTTTGTGTAAGTACCACAGTTTCTTCTAGGCCAACCCAAAATTCTTCTCTCCAGTGAAAATAGTGAGGTTTCAGATAGCTGGGTCAGATGCAAGAGCCGAGAATTAATCCTCCATTTAAAATATGGTAATTAATGGTAATGGTTAGTAGCCTGACCTTACAGTAACTTGATTCTTGGGGCAGGATTCTTGTCCCTCTGAGTTTCTAGTCACAGAGTATCAGTAATAGTAAAGTCAGTGCAGCCAGAATCAAGGTTTTCATAAAACAGCATAATTAAAAGCGGAAAAGTTGGTGTGGCACCCTCCCTTGCTCAAACTCATAGAAGCAAATTCTGTGACTGTGATCCATGTGCTCCCCTCCCTGTGTTTCATTCAGTAACAAACATGTACATATAACCAATGGCAGAAATCGTAAGACAGAAGGGAAAAGTCACTTACTAAACATATGATTTCTTCTTTCCTAGGGTGACAGAGGATTTGATGGTCTTCCTGGCCTCCCTGGTGACAAAGGTAACAGGGTAAGAAAAACATGTATGTTTATACAACACCAGGTTGATACTGTCAAAGAAATTATGGGGAAAGTTAAAACAGAATGTGGACTTGTCACACCACAGACTAGTATCTATACTGTCAGGTAATATATTTCTCATTAAACATTTTAGTCATATGTCAAGGAGAAGGACTGGGCTGGCCACTAAACTCTGACAGATGACCTCTATTCCCCCCATCACCCCCCCCAGGGCACGATAACCAGGGAGACAGACTTCATCAGGAAAACAAACTCAAACCAGTTTAATGAAATAGAAAATAATACTAGTGATAACAAGGTAGATGTTAAACTATATATAGTTGGTTAAAAGTATGTTAATATAGTCAAAGATACAAATGAATGTGCTAATAGAGAACCCACACCTGGACTCGACAGCAGACAGGAGTGCCCAAGCCCAGAGTCCAAAAAAAGAAAACCCAAAAAACCACAAGACCCCAAAAAACTGCACAAAAAAACCCCTCCAAGCTGGAGCAGCCACATGAGGAGATGACCCATCTCAAACAGGAGGGGGAAAGCCCAGGAGAGCCAAGGCTCAGCCCATGACACCCCCAGCACTGCAGCCCCAGAGCTCCTCTTGGGGCCCTTTTATACTGAGCACCACAGGAAGGAGCACTGTGATTGGTCCATTTGGGTCACCTGACCCATCCTCCCCTTTTCCCGATTGTGACACCCCCAGGCCAGGGGTCCCACAGAAGTTTTCTCCTGGGGCTCTCCAAGCAGGACATAAACGTCAATCAATAGACAGCAACTTGTATACGTGTATTAATGATTTAAATATCTTTCCAGATTTCAGGTCACTTCTTCAGCTAGGTTTTGCTCTGGTTTTTCTTGGTTAAGGAATTTGCCTGTTGGAATTAAAGTGATTGTTAAAGGAAATAATAATAGGAAAATGAAATCAAAGAATCACAGGATGTCTTAGGTTGGCAGGGACCATCTAAGCCAACCCCTGCCATGGGCAGGGACGCCTCTCAACCAGCCCAGGTTGCTCAAGGCTCATCCAACCTGGCCTTGAACATCTCCAGGGAGGGGGCAGCCACAGCCTCTCTGGGCAGTCTAGTCCAGAGTCTTGCCACCCTCGCAGTGAAAAATTAGCATAAAGTTTCTGTATCAGAAGCGTGACAAATTTTAGCCTGCTTAAAATATGTACCTGAATACTTGAGTTGCAAACTGAATTGTTTAGCGTGACTTATTCCAGCAACTCCAGCTTAAAGAAAGGTAAATTGGGTCAGATAAGTTAGGAGAACTTGAAGTAGTGTTTAAACCATCTAATGTACTTGCTCCTGTGGACATATCAACCTGTAGGATGAAATTGCATCTCAGAATCCCAGAATCCTAGACTGGCCTAGGCTGGAAGGGACCTTAGAGATCATCTAATCCAACCCCCTGCCCTGGGCAGGGGCCCCACTCAACCAGAACATGTTGCAACTCTTACCCTACAAAGCACAGAAATAATCACAGTGAGGCATTTCCACGTCAAATGTCACCCCTAATGTAGATGCTAGTAACAAAATGCTCCACTAAACGTACCTCCCTTATGGTTGTCCTGGCGAGTGCAATGCACGAGAAAAGCAGCAGTGCGTGGGAGCGTCAGCAGACTCGTTCCCCTGCGTGCTGAAGGTTGATGACTGAGGAATGATTGTAGCTCCCACCTGCCAATGGGTCAGAACAGTTTCTGCACTTCCCAGAAAATCTCACCTGTGTTGGCTACTGGCCCTTAATATAGTTCTTCGTGAGAGCATGTAAGGATACTCCTCTGCATCAATGAATGGGAAAAGTGCTTCTAGTGTCATACAGTAATTCCTTGATTCTCTTGCATTATCTCTTTTTCTTGACTGCGTAACGCAACCAGCACATCCCGGGACTGAAATCCAGGTCAGCAGGGCACCAGCAGAGGGCAGGAGGCATTAAGCTCTTGCCTCTGCTTCCCTCTGAGCAGAAATGAAGCAGAAATCGCTTCAGGCAGGGAGAGTGTGTCTGCTTTCCCACCTGGAATTCTAGAATTGTCTGTGGGACCTTCCCAGTCATAAAGAAATTAAGTATTTCTATGGGATTTTTTGGGCTAATACTCCATTTGTTTCATATTTCCTAAAAGAATAAAAGAGCTAAAAGAGAAGAGTAAGATTGGTTTGAAATTCGCAGTATAGTCATGAAAATTACTCCTTTTCATGATTTCTTTCTTCTCACTGTTTGAAAATCATGGCATTCTTGTGTTTTTATCAAAATCTTCTGTAAAAGTACAAAGTCTGACCCTTCTGAAAGCAGCTCAGTTCCAAGCCAGAGCAGATAGCTGCAGCTCTTCAAGTTCGTCTGTGCTGACAACATGCAACACAGGCACATGGTTCTCTTTGGCTTGCAGTAAAAAGAGAACCAAAGAAAGGCAAGGGAAACACTTTTCCTCTTGTACTTAGGTTTCAACTGTAAGAGCACTGATGTTGAAACCCCATAAATATAGAGTAGGAGGTTTAGGACTACTTTTAGAATTAGTCATATCTGAAGTACAAGTGGTGAATTGGATGTCTCTCTGAGGTCACACCTCTGCCAAACACGAAC
Source organism: Apaloderma vittatum (assembly GCF_000703405.1). Taxonomy (NCBI): domain Eukaryota; kingdom Metazoa; phylum Chordata; class Aves; order Trogoniformes; family Trogonidae; genus Apaloderma; species Apaloderma vittatum. The sequence goes on from NW_009694692.1 coordinate 26,577, forward strand.
TGTCAGACAGGAGTTACTGGGTGAGATTCTCTCACTTCCAACGTAGGGCAGAAGACCACATGGTGTAATATTCCTTTTCACCTCAAAAATCTATGACTGAACTTTTCCTATTTACATTTACTAGCTGCATAACCCCTCTCCAGTATGAAAAAAGGTCCAAAGGAAAGGAAATTCATCCTTTAACAGTTTTTGAAGGAAAGAATTAGACAATTGAAGAATTGAGAATGCTGATAGTCACATGAAGTTTTGTTCTTGCTGCATTACAATACCAAGACACTGAATGCAAGCTCCTAATCTAACTCGAAATGTCAAATGAGTGCAAGACAAGAAAGGCAGTCTTGGGGGGTTGAACTATTTCAGTATTTGAAAGCTTAAGTCCATCTTCACTTGGATTTTAATTGGAAGCCAGAGCACAGATCATGTGTCTCATTATCTTTCAGAAGTGTCATTTAGCGTATTAGGAAAACACATGCTTTACCAGCAGATCATGTTGAGGCATTCCAGAACTTAGCAAAATACAGAAACTGCTGTATTCGTTCATCTTACAGGTGTGAAAGTGCAGCTCATAGAATTTCATTTTCTCTCCTATGCCAGCTCCAACTTACAGAGAACAGAGAAGCAATGGAATAAAAACCTGACATCCCTCTTATTAGGTAGCTCTGAGTAAGAGAGCACGTTACCTAAAATTTCCCAGGGAAGTTTGAAAGAGGAGAGTTTAGCCACTAAAGAGTGACTCCGTGTGTCTCTGCTGGGCTCCACAGCAGTGGTCCTGCTCCCTGGAGACACTGATAAAATTAAGGCAAACAGCATGAATGCTTGGTCGTTGGCCAGTGCCAGAAGGAAGTCCCAGTCAAAAACCCCACTGCCCAGAAAGAGGCCAGCCAGTGGTGTTGGGGGCTCTGTAGCACACTAGTTCTCTTTAGAAAGAGGGAAAGAAAAATAAATCCTGAAAGTGCGGTCCAGAATCTCCTGAGGCTCTGCATATACAGACTTGAAACGCCCCAACCTTGGAGGGGAAGTGTGAAAGTCTGGCTGCCTTCCAATGCCTCAGACAGAGCAGACCCAAGGCTCTCGGGGGCTGGTGCCGCGGTGTGTGCTTCTGAAAGGGGTTAGGGGACTTCACGACGAATATTGCAGGGCCCAGCAACTGGTTTACTAATTCTGACCCGTGTACACAGGCCATGTTTTACTAGCACTGATACACTGTGGAGGAGGAAGATGCTGGTGAGAGAAAGGAGAATGTGGGTGACCCTGCCTTTTGTTGCAGTACTTTTACAGAATCACAGTTTGTGCATGTTCTGGGGCCAAGTAGAGTTACAGAGTTAAATTTTACAAGCACACACAGTTCATTGTTTCAATGCTGTTAATTTATTGTTTTACTAATGTAATAAAAGACTTTACTGAGTAATGGAACTTACAGATCGGTATCGTGATGTCAAGACATGTTTTGACACATCAGACTTAGCTGACACGTTTGGTTTCATTTCCCTTCCCATCCATTGTTGTTTCCAGCAGCAGATGTATTATTTTAATGACTTTCCTTCTCCTTCAGGGAGATCGTGGCCCACAGGGCCCTCCTGGCTTACCTGGTGAAGATGGATCAAGAGTAAGTTGCTATTTACACAGTAAAATCGTGAGTAAATCCTCACGTAATGGGAATATGGTCACGACGCATGTTCTTCTTTTCTAAAACTTGTCTTCCCTTTGTACAAAAACAGGGAGAAGATGGGGAAGTTGGACCAAGAGGTCTCCCAGGTGAAGCTGTAAGCAATGCTTTCTTGTTCTTCTGTTTCTCTTGCAAACAAAAGTCCTCGGATTTTTTCCTTTCTATTGAACTGTTCTGAATTCCACGTATAAAAATTATTGCATACGTGCGTGTATGCATATAGAGAATACTGATTGTGTCTGAAAAGCAAACACAGTGTTTTGTCAGGGATGAAACAGTACTTAGAGGATGAGAATGAAGTCAGGGATATTTCAAGCCAAGTACACACAAATTCCAGACTGTTGTGTAAAGGCAGGCACCGTGGTCCTTGATAGGTGAGAATGTAACCAAGCCCCTATTGCTTTGAAAATGCTTTCCAAACATCTATTTGTTACAAAATAAGGCCTGGCTTCCCTTTTTTTTCCCCTCGACTCTGCTCCATTGTGTATTTTCATGCTCATTTCACATACAGAATGTCCACTGATTTCAGCTGGAATTCTGCAGGTGCTGTCACCGCAGAGCAGAGCTCTGCATTGCAGGCAGGGAATCAAGCCTCAGAAAGGGGAATTTTACCCTAAATATATGATATACTGCTGCCTACTCACAAAATAGGAAGAACTTCCTACAGAGTTGGAACGCCAGTGGTTTGTGACTGTATTGTACATGAGGAGACTGGAGTCAGTCCTGCCTACTTTAGCAGCGTGACGTGAACGCTGGCACAAAGGATAAAAATTAGTATTAATTTACATGGTATAAAGCCACGATTGTGTTAAAGACCAAATCTTGCTCACCTTATTTAGGAGATAGCCCTCGGTATTTTGTGGAATTTTTTTAGAGGTAAGAGAAACAAATCTGATTTTGGTTTCCAAACCACCATGCATTTATTGTAATCAAATTATTAGTAATCTTAGATTATTTATTGGATGTTCGCTACAAATAAAAAGCACTGTTGTACACCTAGAATCGTAGTATAGAGTGTGACAGACCATCATGTTTTCTAAAGGTGAATAAAAACATGTAGGCTAATATTCCCGTTCAGGCCAAGACACAGCTGAAGCTCTAGTGGAAGATGCTGTGCCAAGGATCTGCACCAGGAAATACAAATAGCTATCTTCTGCCTTTTTCTGAAAATGACCGTATAGTGGCTAAATCAAAGTTTGCCCTTCCTCTGACATCCTGTTCAGATGTATGGCGGCCTTTAGGAGAATGTATTATCAATTATTTTTTTCCTCTTTCTTTCTTTCTTTCTTTCTTTC
>NW_009694693.1:0-3372 GCF_000703405.1 Apaloderma vittatum
TTCTTCCTCACGTCCCATCTGAATTGACCCACCACATCCCTCACGTGAGACATCCCACTCGGGTGTCCCCTCTGTCCCAGAGCTCACATGGGCTGGTGTCACAGCCCAGGGCAGAGGTTCTGGTAGGAGGCCATGGGCTGGATCCTCTCTCCAGGAGCCTGTGTCCTTCTTGTGCTGAGCAGATGAAGACCCCACTGAGGAAAGGAGTGAGAGCAAGTTATAGGCAGGAAAAACACTGCTTTCAATGAGGTTGTCTTGGAGACAGCTTGGCATGAATTAAAAACCAGGTTTTGTCTATTTCTGGATTGCTTTTCCTTGAGTTCCTGTGTTGAGGGATAACATAGAATCTGTTTTAGCTTTTCCCTGAATATTTTGACTCTTGTGCCTGACCACGTGCCTCTCATCCCTTCACCTCACCCAGCTCTGAACCCCCCCCATAGCCTGTGACACTGGACTGGCTTTAGGGCTGGGTATGTCCTGGTGAAACCTTTTGCAGGGATATAGGGACTGGGATGTGTGAACAGGGTCAGGTCACATCTCCTGCCATGCCCTGGAGGTCTCTTTCTGTAGCAGCCAGCCCCCAGCCCCCAGACAGTGTCACCTGGGACCCAAATTTCAGACCCAGGATATTACCTACAAAATTAAAAGAATACAGTGAAACGCTCTAAGTCAATTAAAACACCAAGGCTTGTGCCTGCAAGATAAATAAGTCATTATGTGGCTTGAAATTCAGACTGGAGCAGTCAGATCAAGGGGTGCTTTGCAGCTCTTGGAGTCAGGCCTAAAGGGTGCAGAAGATTAAACGTGGATCCTGAAATATAGAGATCCAGATAAGGGGCAGAGAGGCATTTGTTTAACCTGCAGTTGTATTTCCCCATAGTTTATTGTTACAGCACAGAAACAATTTGAAATGACCTGCGCTGAAAGCAGAGTGCCTTGGGCGAACAGCCACAGCTAAATTAGATAACTCCTTGTGGTAATAACATCAGGCTCTCTGCCTACTTGCTGTAAGACTCCAATCAGCTCTGAATCTCCACCGTGCTGTGTCCAAGCCTCTTCTATTTGTGGTCTTTCCCTCCTAAGGAAAAATAAATCTCATTTTCAGAAATTCTTCTTGGCTTTGCTATTCAGGCTAGTGACCAAACAGTCCCAGCCAGGGAAAGTTGTACGAATTATGGTGTTTCAAACGCTGCTGCTCTGCATTTCCCTCAGTCCATCATCAACTACATCATGAACAAGTTTAGAGCAGCAGCTCTGCCTGGTTCCTTATGTCATTTGGTAAAGCTCTGCTCTAGTCCTGAATTCGGGGCTCACCTGGACGGTCTCTGAAGCCCCTTTTGCCCTGAAGGACCATTTCTGGAGCAGTCACCTGCATTAGCAGAACGATGGTGGGAAGTTAGCTCTGGCCCTCAAGTTAAACCGAGACACCAGTGCTAGACCAGACACAGGCAGAAGTGGGGTAGGAGCAGGCTGAAGCTCATATATGAATTTACAGACCAGAGGGGCTGTAAAAGGTCGTTGCTATTATGCACTCTACATGTCCAGAGGTGCACAAGTCTCTGATATGACCTTAACCCAGTCAGCTGGCTGATTCACCAGCTATTATTCCTTTACCATAGTGTCCGTCCTACAGGATTTAAAGAGTTTAAAGAATTACTGTGGGTATGAAACAAGCCATTAAAAGGAAACAATACAGAAGGTCAGCATCAAAGGAGCTTGCCTTGATGAAACAGTTGGAACAACTTCAGCCTCTCTTCCCCCTGTTTCCTCAGCCTTCCCCTTGCTCCTCAGCTCTTCGTGATCATCATTAGTCATCCTATAAAGAAGTGATCCTACTCCCACAACATCACCAGTAAAACCAGACCCTGAACAGGTCAGAGCGTGGGACCAGGACCTGAGGTTTCTTACTGTGAACCTGCTTTTCTGCAGAGTCCAGAAAAACAGCATTTATTAAACACATTTATTTTTTATATCAGTGCTGCAGTTTATACTCTCTGCCAAGACTCTGCGTTTGATATTGTCCTGCTTGTCCCAGCTTTGAACTCCTCCTGCTCCCTGCCACCCCTCCTTCAGCTTTTTCATGAGGCTGGTTGAAATGCAGAAGAAAAGCATCATTATATTTTCTCTTTTGAAGTTCAGCTTTGCAGAACCGAAAACAAAGAGTCCTATCACAGATGAGGTAAATGCATTGCTAATAATAGACCCAGATGTAGCTTGCATTTTATTCTCAATGCTAGGAAATGCAGACCACAGGACAAGAGAAGCAATAAATGAGGCGGCCATGCTAGGTCACTTATTGTCATCCCCCAGCTGAGGGCACAGCTGTTTGTCAGCTCTGTGCTCAGTTGTATGGGCTGGCTGGCTCGCACGATGGAAACAATCTGTGAATTTGGAGTTGCAGATATTCGATTTCACCCTTTGAGTCCTGTCTTATTGAAAATTGGCAATTTCTGAAGTCCTCAGGCCTCCTCAAGAATGAAGGGTGTGTGGCCTTGCATTTGCTCTTGAGGTGAGGAACTAAAGCAAGCGCTGGCCACCTGCACGATACTTTTATCTGCACTGAGCAGCCTCCTCTCCACGTTGTGTTATCAGACAGCTCTGGTGGCTCACTCTCTGCTGAAAGGGGCCTGTGGGCCTTGCCTGGGATTCAGAAAAAGAATGAATAATGTCTCATAGGACCCTATGGCAAGGAGCTGAAATGTGACAGATGTGAACCACCCCAACCGGATCATAGCGATGGGTTTGTGCCACTGCTCAGTGTGGCTCCCATGAGATCAATGGACCAATATCGATCTGCAGCCAGAACGGGTCAGAGGTCTGGATGAAACCTCCTAGACTGCCTACAGACAGACCCAAAGTCCACAGTCTCATCAGGATGCCCTACACCTTGTGCATCCTGGCTTTGCGTTTCTGATCATGGGAGCACAACTCTGTGTCCAGAGCTGCAGAGCCGCAGCCAAAGACGACAGCACTTGGCGTCCCCAGGAGCATCCTCCCCTGCCAAAGGGTCTGTCAAGAGTCTATGTTCATAAATCAGGTCATCTATCCCATCAGAGAAATATCCCTCGAGTTTAGAGATCTTGTAAACCCTGTGGAGGACTCCAAGGCTGGGTGCTGCCAGCGTGACGCTGCTGCAAAGCCTCGGGCACACATGTCGGTGGCCACTGTGGGCTGGAGGGCCTGGGGTGGCATGAGCATAGCTGTGGTGAGCAGGGAGTGCTGGGGGGGAAGGAGAGGGAGATAAGAGGGCTTTGTGGCCTGAGCCTGCCTGTTAAGCAAGTCACACATCTCTTTCCTCAAAGACCACACCTCACCGCACACTGACCACTCCATGGGCAGACCGACCCCCGCCGGTGGGGACCCCCAGCCAAT
>NW_009694694.1:0-6805 GCF_000703405.1 Apaloderma vittatum
AGCCCCCAACATCCTGTGATTCTGTGATTCTTACAAAAAACCTCTCAATTTTATGAAAGTCTGTATTGGTTCCTAAGTGATTCAAACCCATGAAAGACGTAATTTCAATTCCTGCAGACAGAAACTGTGATCTGCCTGATGTTCTTGGACTTCATGATCTTAAAGTTCCTTTCCAACCTAAACCATCCTGTAATTCCTCTTTAGAGTCTGTCTGGGCCAGAATCAGGGTCTTGTAGAAGAGAGGTGGGAGATGGATAACAAGTAACGTCTCAGCTCTGGCCTTTCAAGCAGTGAATCAGCACAGAGGAAGCAAAGGCTGTGGCACTCACCGGGCAGGCACAACTGGAAGCAAAGAGGGCATTATCTTTGGGCTTCATGATCCTGCGTATCTTTTCCAAACTAAATGATTCTATGATTCTATGATCAAGATGGGGCCAGAAACTGAACAGGAGAAAAGGCTGACCATAGCTGGACAGCGAAGAGGCTCTTCAACTGATACTAACATCTTAGACGAAGAGTCCCTCAACATCTCACTGCTCTGAGCACAGCAAGGGCATGATGGAGGAGGTGTGTCTGAAGGGTCTGCTGACAGTCCTAAGCCAGAGGTAAAGCTTGTGTCTGCCAGGCAAGGACCATTAGTGCTGTTGGCAAAGACCTGCCCAACCATGGCACGCTTCTCACCTTTAGCAGCCGTGGCACAAGAGAAAATTACGGAGGGGTTGACTTGCTGCAGAGGTAGTCCAGACCAGTGTGCTCAGTCACTGGGGCTGTGGGTTTTATTCTATTGAAAGAGCTCAGCTGACTGGAAAAAAACACAAACACATTAAGTTTGTTTTAAACTACACATTGTTTTAAACTGTTGACGTAAATGCGAACTATGTAACCCAAAGAAAAGGTTCTCATGTATAAAATAAATATCTCGGTGTTTTATTCCTTACTCTTAAGTTGTTCTGCAGTGACATATAAGTAGTTTGAGTCTGTAAGTAGAAATAAAAGCATCTGCAGGGTATTCCCAAGGTTATAATTTCACAAGGATTTCTCTGATGTCATAAACTGAAAGAGCTGAGTTGAGCTGTTTAGTCATAGGAACCCCAAGATGAAAATTATAGCCTTGTAATGCACAGCAGACAAGACTTTACACATTATCAGCCTTAAGTGGGCCATCTGTGACGATTATGCCTTCTCTAAAGACTCCAGTAAAATGGTTTTCATACCTACAAAATGAGTGGGTTTTTTTCTCATCTATTTTTGCCTTTGAAGGACAAGATGTCACTTTTTACTCAACCAACAAGAAGGCAAAAATGTTATCCAGTTTAAATTCGATCATAAAGGAGGAGAAAGAAAGTTTGAATTACTGTATCTTTTAATCTGGCTTGGGCAAAATTTCAAAGTGCTGTCATTCCAGTCACATTATCCTCTGCTGGCATCAGTGTTGTAAGACAGATCAGAAAATAATCATACAATTCTGTCAAAGATAAACCAATGCTGAGCTTATGCTGAATGTACAGAAATGTCCTCAAGCATACATATACTGTTCATATCATATTTATCTTTTAGATCTTCATCCTGGAATGTCAAATGTGGGCCAGCCTGTTGCCTGGATCAAAGCTTTCTCTTTTTTGTTAGTTTTAACAGATCTGTGTTAGTTTGTATAGGTCATCCTGGAGACTGATATATTTAATGAAAAATTTGATAAATAAAATTGAAAAAAAAAAGGTAGTTTTACAGAATACAACGGATTCATTTCTTCTCCCTTTCCTTGATCACAGGCTAAGTTTTTGTGTATATCCTCAATTACTCTGTGTAATAGAGAGTTAAACAGAACTAGCAAATGAAAATGCTTCATTTGTATTGGTCAAATGATATGCACAAAAATCCATGAGAGATCTATCAGGTAGCACACGGGCACACATTATGTTTTACAAAACAAATTTGATATGTAAGTTAATAATTTATGTATTACCTTTGTGGGAGATACAATGGCTGTGCACCTCTGTCATAACAGGCTTTGTAACAGAAGAACTTTTCATTTTGATTAAGAGTGGAATATATTCAATCTTCAGTTACTTGTTTTGTATATACACATAAAAATATAAATACAAATATTTTTTAAAAAACAATATACGTACAATTAGATACTAGATCTATATGCATACTTATATATGCAAGTCTTTGCATTTAAAGGAAATCTGTATTGATCTTACAAATCATCAGTTGCCTGAAGTTCTAATTGATTATTCTCCTTATTTTAGGCATGCTATGGCATGCTACCTAATAGATCTTGAAGACAGAGCATATTAAACAGGGGAAATATATGAGGGAAAAACATTTTTAAAGAAAGTTAGATAATGAAATGACTTAAGAGAAGTGCTATCACACATTGCTTGTAGGTTTCCTGACGCACTATCTACTTTCAATTGAAACTTATTTGCATTTTCCACAGTGGAAATAGGATTTTGGTTTTGAACTTTCCTAGTTGCAACAATATAAGCAGTTCAGAAAAATGCATCAGTTTGCAGAAATTTGTAGCCAAGATGGGCATGGCCAATATTGGCCACAAAATGCTAACTCACTTGTCCATCATTTCGAACAATGAATGAGTGGTTTCCATCAGTGCCTGCAGTATGTAATTTACTGAATATTTCAGACTGTCCTTTGGCATCTTAATTTCTCCAGCAATTCTCCCATGTCAAAGGCAACTGACTACTAGCCCAGTTATTTATATTTCCAGAGTGAATAAACAAAAGCAGCTTTCATGGTTTTCTTCGGTGTTTCATGCCACAGATGTGCCTCGTTGGAAAAGTATGTTTATATTGAATAACCATTGAAAATAACTTTAAGATGATTTATGGAAAAGAATTTCACATAATGAGTGCATTTGGTAAAGCTGAAAACTGCTTTGTTGGTTTTGTAAGTTTGGGATGTTCCCAAGGCCTGAGGATGAACTTTCTGGCTTCGACCCCTCTTCTCATGACATCAAATCCATTACATAAAAAATGTCCCCAAACATATTTCCTGCATTGTTCCTGTCTTTCTCTAAGCAACAGCGTGTTACAGAAAGCAAACATGCAGGGAAGTCAGAGTAGAGAGTTATTACGTGTAATCTGTTCATTTATGTGGAAGAAGTTGTTTTCTTTATAACGACCTCTAGTAAAGTCTGCGGCTGGATCAGGTGAAGTGCAGAGCACCTGGTGATGCTGCTGGCTAAGCTCACAGCTGTTGTCCTCAATGGGCACTGATGGCACTTGGAAATTTCTGTCAAGCCTATGGCACTTTTCAGGATTTGTCCCCACACAAACACATTCCTAAATGTCAACAGTTTAGGGCAACGAGTACTGGACAATAAAGCGACTGTCTCACAGCTCTGCTGGAAGGATCTCAAAGGAGAAGAGGTGGTTACTAGCCTAGACAAAACCATGAGTCACAACTTTATTCTGAAGCAAGAAATGGTTATTTTAATTGGAAGAAGAAAAAATAGCTAAGCTCAACATCAGTTAACAAAGGGAATGAGTGCCTGGGAAAGGGCAACACATGATTGTTTGACAAGCGACAAATGTTGGCGATTAGATGGAGAAATTAACACCCAAAACCACATAGAAGCTGTCACGAGTGACCAGCTATGTATTTTTCTCTGAGCATTCTTTTATACGAGCCCATAAAAATGCAGAAAAGCTTCTTTCTCTGTGTTACCTTGCACCTGCCATCATGGCCTGTGACTGTCAGCTACTTAATGCATAGAATCAGCCCCTATGTAGTCAAAGGAAATAATAGAGAAATAGTAAAAGCAATTGTATAAAAGCAGCTCAGTGCCTCCTCTGGAACCTGCAGGAAGTGAAAACAGCTCCTAGTTGGTGGGAATGAAAGACTATTGTTCTGGAAGAGCAAGAGCCATTAAGCTAATTACACATTTGCATGAAAACTCAATGAAGTTAAATTAATATAAGCCAGACGTAAACCATTTTAAATGTGTTCACATAGGGGTTTTCACCAGTTTAACTGATTTAAAACCAATTTTGTGCATAAACAGGGCCGTATATCCTTTTTCGTCTCCTTTACAGATTGAGTGATCATTTCAACTTGAATTTTGATTACATTAAAAACATAGCTGTATTGCTATGTAAGCATGAGTCTCCTAATAATTAAAACACTGTATATCCTTCCAGAAAGAGATGTAAAATTCATATTTTTCTTTGTAAAAAAATCCATATGCAATGTGTTGAACTGAAACTTGGGTTTAAGCCACTGTGGCTAGCAGGATCCGAATCATGGCACTGTGACTGCAGGAATATGAAATTGTTTCCTGTCCACAATTTTACATTGCAGTGTAAGTAGGTAATATCATGCAAGCTCCAGAATAATGCTCAGGAAAATGTTAATACAGAGCCTGGCCATGGGCAGAACCTTAGTTCAGTGCAGGAAGAAGATAGCATCGTCCTGTGCCTCTTCTCTTGTCCTTTTCCCATGTCAATTCATGCTCTTGTCTCAATAACTCCTTCTGTCAAATGGGCATACAGTAATTTACTATCACATTCCTTCCATGTTTCTTATTGTTATTAAAAAAAAATAAGAAGAGTAAAAAACCTTGAGATTCTTAGGACATACAGAAATTAAAAATGTTATTTTCAATTTCTTATTAATATCGTCACACGAGTGTAAAATGATGGTATGTTTTTTTCTGATTAAAATTCTAGAATGGCATTGGCCTAAAATATATTTAGTGTCAGATACTTGCCTGGGTAAGTACTACTATACTGTCCCTCTAGGGCCTGTACTGCCCACACTTTTTAATGCTCAGACTCATTTCCTCAAATTTCCAAACTCTCAGGGGTGTGAGCTGGACAGGCATCCCCTGCAGATTCTACTGAGGCAAATTTGGTATCTGCAGGTACAAGTTGCACTGGGAAAATATTCCTCCACTGTAGCTGATAATATCACTGGCTACATGGACTTTTTTTTCTATTTTCAATCAGCATCTATGTGATCTCAAAATATCAAGAAATATTCAGGCATTTCTAAAAGAAAGAGGTTGTGTATGTCTTAAATTCTCCCAATGCCTCCATCTCTGCATCTCTCCCCTCATTGAATTGCTGCTGGTGGGAGTTTTGGCAAGGGATCAAGGAACGGTCTATGGTTTGTACTTGTGCCCTTAAAATCAGTAAAGATGCCTCTATAACATGACAAAACCACTGGAATTTATCTTTATTCTTCATAGTTTCTTTAAAACCAATAACTCTTTGCTTGTCAAAATAAAATATCTTTTAGAGCATTTAATTATATCATATGCTATATTTTGCTCAATAATTAACATTAAAAATTACTTAGTATGACATAGTTCATAATAATGATACAGACAATTCAGTAATAGAATTAAAAATTAAGCACTTGATACACTTCCTTGCTCAAAAACATAGATATCAGAGTTTGCTTTGTATTTAATCAAAAAGTTATCAACTGTGATTTGATGAGTGGTGTTCTGCCCCATTGCAAATATCTTTATGAAGAGAAAATTCTGAATTCTGCTAGTTACTTGATCATCAGTGTTTCCTCCTGGGTGGAAAAGTCTTCATTTTAGGTATTAATCAAAAGGCAGTAAACCTCCCATAACTCAGAAACTTTCTTCCTGTGAAGTGAGGAGTAACAAAAAGGCAAACCTTGTAGAGAGCTGCAAATATTTTTTTTACAGCCGAAAAGCAGGTGTTGGAGACAGCCCACGTATTTCACTCTAGTGTCTTCTCTGGTCACTGAAGCATCAATATTGCAAACACTTTGCTTCATATTTCTAATAGAATACAAGAAAAATGGGGTCAGAATGTAATTTCTTAGCAATAAAATCAAGCTGAAATTCAAGTTATGTAGGAGATTTTCAAACTCCTTTTCCCATTCTAAAGAAATCATGGCGCTTTGTATCATATAGTGGATGTGAGGGATTTAAAGAGTGCATGGAGAGACCTTTTGCCTGTCTTTGTATTGAATTTGCTTATTATGTTGAAAAGCCATTGGGTCAGGGACTGTGTTTGTACAGTGTTTCATGTAATAGGGACTAAATCCCCGGCTGCTGAAAATGTAGAGACATAGTGGACATCACTGATAATGGTAATTTCTAGCTGTAATGGAAATTATGCCTCCCAACAGTATCTCTGCTTGAAAAATGATACTGAAAGCAAGGAGGAAAATTTGCCCTTCTGGTTTGTTTAATCAGGGCGCACTTAGTAATTTTTAAGTATTATCTGTTTTTTATCTTAACTTTGGCTAATTGTGTCAAGCTTAGAGAAAATTCCCCTGTAATCAATGCACGCTTCTTTTTTTCCATATGTACATCTTCTTTCCTTCTATTGTCATTATTTCACGGTGCTCCAGGCACTGCCTCAGGGAGCTCGCTGCCAAAAACCTAAATAACACTGCAAGGGAGAGGGAAAGATGCAATTGGAACACTTCAAAATTTCTATGTAATATCTCCCCCTTGGGGGTTATAAAAAGTCTAATCCACTTCCAGAGATGGCAAAAGTTTTAGAAGTGTGTTCTGCACCCGTGTTATCATTTCAATTGCAGACACAGGGTTAGAATTGCCCTTTAATGTTTATTCGGCTATAAACTTGTAAGGAGCTGTGTCGATGGTGATTCACAGCTAATTATGCTGTGGCATCTCTTCCCAGACCACATTTAGGTCAATTTTAACACAGTCATGGAGGTATGCTAACATATAGTAGCATATGTTTTTACTTAAGTGCATTTACAGTGTCTGAAGCGTATTTAGAGTTGCATAGTCTTGCAAACCGTCCTGGGTTTGAGCTAAAACCCAGTCCTA
>NW_009694695.1:0-10421 GCF_000703405.1 Apaloderma vittatum
ACCCGCCGCGATCCGCGGGGCGGGGGGAAGGTTTTTCGTTTTGAGAGAGACTTCGTGTTTCTTTTAACCCTGTTAGAAAAACTGCCCTCGAGACCCTCTGTCCGCTTGTCAGGACCAATGTCCCCGTGCATGCCCAGTGTCCCCCGTGCACATCGTGCTGCTGGGTGCCTGCCCGACATCCTCAGATTAACTCTCGGGACTTTCACGTGGGGATGTGCGCTGTAAATTGTCTCCATGCACGATTGCGCGATGATATTCAGCGTCTCTCTTTGTGGAAGCATACAGCTGGTGTGCACATAAAGGATTTGTCGCACCCCAGGCACCCACACTCTGCACCACCGGGCGCCTGGGTCAGCACAGAAGTGTTGAGCTTCTCTCTTCCTTGTCATGGCTTATGCTCCAGCCTTCTCAATACCTAAACCTCTGTCCTTCACACAGATCTTATAGCTGCATGTATTGGAGTTCATCAGCCAGGATTTGGTTTTCTGGGGAAGTGCTTAATTTTACATACGTGTCATAGGTTCTCCTCTGTATTACAAGAGGCTGCCAGACAGACTTCATCTCTAGCGTGAATCAAACTCTGAAAGTCACATCTGCCTAAGGGCAAATTTGGAAATGTTCCTTCCACTTCCCCAACCAATGTTTTTCATCATGGATGTTTGTTTTCTGTGTGGTCAGAGATGCTGCATGAGGCTCACATGGTTTCTCTGAAGTCATAGACTGTCATCTTGTTTCTTTGTGCCCATCTGCAGGAACTGGGATCCTGTCATCACAGCCAGAAGAAAATCCCCACTGGTGGAATGCAAACATGGTGTAAGGAGGGGCAACAAAGGGAAATAGGCTTATACTTAACAACATCTCCTGCCTTTTAGGCTAGCAAGAATGCTACAAATACATTAAGACTAACCCTTGCGAGAGGAAGTAATTGTATGTTTCCTTGTTTGCTTTAGTTCAGCTCTAACAGGTAGCACCAGCAAGGTCTGGAGAAACTTAAGTCCGGTCTGCTTGGAGTCGGGAGTGGCCTAGTGAAGAAAAACGGGATAGCTTAGGGGAGCCTTCTCAAGTAGCTCACGGGGCAGATGGGGTTGTGAGCGGTGGGCTGGTAGCATGTTACATGTTTGCTAGTTGGAGGGGAGTGTGGAGTGGCTCTTCTAGTTGAGAGAGATGAGAAGGACACCAGTTTCCATATGCATCTATACAGGAGGGAAAGGCAGAAGAGAGGGATGTTAATTTGCATTCTGTAAGCCGGAAAGTGGAAAGATAACTTTATTGCTGCAAAAACCCCAGGTGGCTGCAGTCTGCATTCACCCGGCGATGACAAGGCCTTCGCACTTTTCGTGTGAAAAACCAAAGCACAGAGAGTTTCCCTGTGGCAGGCCATGCACTGTATCAGTGAGATGGTAAAAGCAAAATCTTGGCCCATCATTGTGTCCACTGAGGTCAGTGCTTCAGTTAGACTGATAAAAGACATATAATTTCTTGATTTAACTCAGTAAAAGTACCAGGGTTCAGGAGGAAAGTCAAGACAGGTATAATTGTCACTTGATGTGCAAGAAGGTAAGTGTCTAACTGGACAAGAAACTCTTCCCTTTTTCCCTCCCCAGAGTTTAATTTTCTTCCAGTTACTTGACCTTATTTTCACCCCTCCTAGCATGTCAAAGGAACATCAGTACTCACGCAGCTCTCTCTTACAGATTTGTCCCTTATTGCTCAAGTGATGTTTGGAGCGGTGCCTCTTCCAAGTCTGAGAAAAGTGAGTGTTGCTGATGGGCTGTTGCTGCCCCAGCCATCACACATTAAAGGACATGGCCAGACTTCTGTGAAATTACGTGAATGGAGAACAGGCTTTTTCTTGCTGAAGGGCAGGAAAGAATATCAAGCTACTTCCAGATAAAACATCCTGATCTCTTTAGCCAGGGCTGTTTTGACATAGTTCAGAGCCACTGCTTGCAGAGATGTTGCACTGATGCAGTATGCAGGGATTAGAGGAATGAAATTCCTTTTGGATGAATCTCCAGGTTCCAGCACACAGCAAATGAAATGGTGTAGCTGAGGAACCATGGTTTGCTACACGCGACTTTGGCAAAGCAAGTGCAGTGTCAGGCTTCAGTCAGGAGAATATCTGGCCTTTGAAACTCAGGGAGTCTCCTGAAAGGAGCCCTCTTCCACATTAAGCTGGATTTCATGCAAATGAGTTGTTCTACCCAGTGTGCTGCTCTGGGCTACCCGTCATAAGCAGGATCGGTGTCTGGGTGCAGTATTGCCCAGAGAAACACCAGGGACTTAGTTCTCCTCTTGTTTGTTCATGAAGAGCTTTCTTTGACTAGAATGGAATTGCTGTTGATATACACTGCTGTGAACAAAAAAAATTGGCTTAGATGCTCCACTATGTGGTACTGAAGGGCGGAAGGTTCACGCTTTTCTTTGAGTTGGTCTGTGAGTTCTGGACTTAAACCAGGCGCTGTGTCACTCTGGGTCTCTTTTCACTAACTCTTACGCTGAGAGACTGGTGGCTCCTGGATAGCGCAGGTACACCTTGTCACAGAAAGGGGCCTTTTCACTTCACCACAGCTTCCCATGGTTGTCCCTGGGAAGCCCCTGTTCAGCAAACAGAGGTGCCTTCTGGCTGTGCCGAGGACAGGGCGCTCTGCGGGGGTGTAAGGTTTTGTGGAGCGCTGCTCGTCTGAATTGGCTCTATGAATTGGGAGAGAAGGGATCAGGGTGTTGGGATTCCAGGCGGAAGGAAGGTGTGTGCATGTCCTCATGCACAGAGAAAGGGTCCCGGTGCCTTCCTCCTTGTTTTCCTTCTCTGAGCTTGCCAGTTGCTAAGCACTGTTGTAGGAGGGTGTGCTTGTGTTCCTGTCTCTTCACTCGGTATTCACTTTCTCCCAGGGAAGCAAGTTTTGTATGGGGACAGGGGGAGTATCTCTTGTGAGATCTGCTTGATACAGGTGGAGGAAGTGGGCCTGGTTTTAGGTTTGTAATCCCTTCCTGAGGCGCTTGAGCGTTTGTGGAGAGGAAGCAAAGGTCTTAGTCAGGGCAGGAGATGTGTTTGCTGACACCGAGCTGTCTCTTCCAGATGAATACGCCTTCATGGGAGCCCTGATCATTCAGGAGGTGATAAAGGAGCTGGTGGGAAAAGGCCTGAGCACTGCGAAAGTGTTGCTGCTAGCAGGGAGCAGGTGGGTGTCTACGAGATTGCTTGGGGTGAAAGCAGGAGATTTCCAGGGTAGAGAGCTGCTAGCGAGGAGATCTCTGAGCTCCTGAAAAATTTCTTCTAGGAGTACAGTAACGCGGCGAACCCTCTATCTCTTCTCAGTCTTGTCCTCTAAGTGGTTAGATGTAATAATCTTTCCTCAGCTTTTGGTCCAGATTCACTTATGAGAAAATGGTGAAAATAGCAACAAAGTAAAAGCTTTGCAAGAGGGAAGGAACGTGTTCCCTCTTCCCTGCACATTCTTCCCTGTGGCTGCTGTTGGCTGACCCCACAGGACACCATGCCTCTTTTGAGTAGATTTGGGACATCTCAGTTAAAAAGTGAGACTTGCCTGACGCAGGTGCTCTGCGTCGTGCTGCGCCGTGCAAAGCAGCGCAGTCGGCATATGTTACACAGGGCTGTAATACAGAAGTTACAAAGTGTGAATTTAACTCACATCAGATTCAGTTTTTAGGCAGCCAAGCCCCTTGCAAATGGTCTAAAGCATATCTGTCTCCCAGAAGAGAGAATAACAGGATCTGGTTTCTGAGGTATCGGGCTGTTACGCAAGACTGGCTCTGAGTGTTTTGTGAAGGAAGGGAGTAACTTGGTGACTACCATGTTAGCAGGGGTAGATGAAGTTGTTTGTAGAGTGTCCCTGCTGTGAGGGGACATGTCTGCTGCCAGCTGTCTGACAGCTGTGTGAGCTCCCTGACCAGAGAGTTCTGTTGCTGTTGCAGTGCCGGAGGGACAGGAGTGCTCCTGAACGTGGATCGAGTGGCAGAGCAGCTGGAGGAGATGGGTTACCAAGGCATTCAGGTTCGAGGCTTGGCAGACTCCGGATGGTTCCTGGATAATAAACAGTATCGCAGAACCGACTGTATTGATACCATAACGTGTGCTCCAACAGAAGCCATCAGAAGAGGCATAAGGTACAATCAGATGCTCTGAAGCACACTTCTGTACGAGGGCAGAGTGTGGAGAATTCCATGGTAGAGAGATGTCCTCCTTCTCTAACTCCCTTCATTTTGAGACTTAGAGAGTATTTATCATCTACATCAGTGTTTTTTCAGTGATTTTATTGGAAAAGACAACAGTTTAAAACCCAGACATGCAAAAGAACACATGGAACTGTAGATGCCATAAAATGTGTTGATGGGACAACGTAGCCGAGAAAGAACGCTGGTGTCAAGAACTTGGTATCATAATCAGAACAGAAATGGACTGGGATATGGAAAGGCTGTTCTTAAGATTGCACTACGCCTTTCATACCGTTGATGCTTTGTGTTCTAGGTATTGGAATGGCATTGTTCCTGAACGGTGTAAGCTGCAGTTTAAAGAGGGAGAGGAATGGAACTGCTTTTTTGGATATAAGATTTACCCAACTCTTCGATGTAAGTGTCAGAGGAGACATATGAAGTGGATTGTAGGGTTTCCTCTGTATCCGCAGCTTAAACCAATCCTTTTTCCAAATTCCTTGTCCTCCTAGGTCCAGTCTTTGTTGTCCAGTGGCTCTTTGATGAGGCCCAGCTTACTGTAGACAACGTGCACCTCACTGGCCAGCCTGTTCAGGAAGGGCAGTGGCTCTACATCCAGAATCTGGGTAGGGAGCTGAGAAACACGTTGAAGGACGTGACGTAAGTATTTCATTGAGGAAAACCTGGCACGTTTATTTGTAAGAAATGTTCTTATCCAGTGTCCTAGCAGCATTCTCAGATCTCTGCAGAAATGAGTGTTGTAAATTTGGTAATTACCAGTTCATCTACCTCAAGAATCTTGCAGTTTTCATTTCTAGATAAGTGCAAAGTAATCTCCAGATTCACAATTAGCGGCCAGGTGTCCAGGAGTCTCTTGCTGCAGATGTGCAGTGCTGGGCAGGTTGGAGCCCCCTCTTCTTCTGGACCCTTTCCAGTACAGTCAGGTTTTATCTCGTGACAGTCATTGCTGTTTCTGAAAATCTTGCCAGGGGCAGCAAAACTCCCACCCTCTACCTAGTCCGGAAGGTCTATTTAGCAGGAGTTACTTTGTCCTTCCAAGAGCTAATCCATGTTTCCTTTTTTCCTTCAGTGCTAGCTTTGCTCCTGCCTGTTTGTCTCATGAGATCATTACACGCAAGTGAGTGCTTTTGCAGATTCTATGGAAGGTCAAGAGGGAAGCGGTGAGGGAATTCACCAGTTCTGGCAGCCCCAACCCCTCTAACGCGATCTGTACGGTTTGTCTTTTCAGTCACTGGACGGACGTGCAGGTGAAGGGGACGTCCTTGCCCCGTGCCCTGCACTGTTGGGACCGGAGCCTGCACGAGAGCAACAGAAACGGGAAGGCGCCTCTGAAAGGCTGCCCGATTCACCTGGTTGACAGCTGTCCGTGGCCTCACTGCAACCCCTCGTGCCCCACGATCAGGGACCAGTTCACCGGGCAGGAGATGAATGTGATCCAGTTCCTCATGCACATGGGTTTTGATGTTCAGAAGATGGCACAGCAGCAGGGCCTGGAGCCCAGTAAGCTTCTGGGGATGCTCAGCAGCGGTAGCTAGGAAGGGGTCTTCAGAAGGGCAGACATGAGATCGGGAGGAGGCTCTAAGCCCTTCTCCCACACTTTGTAATTTTCTTCCTTATGCTCATGCAGGCAGATGCACGCTCACACCCACGCATGCTCAAACCTGTACACAGCCACGTGCTCCCCACTCGCGCACACTTAGGATGTGTCAAGAAAGAGAAAAAACCCAATTTCTTGCTTACACTATTTGACTGGACCTCGTTACCTGCAGACTCCAGGGCTTGGTTTTGGCCATTCACATCATCTTCCTGTGTTACACAAGGCGATCTGATACAGGGAGTAGCAAAGCCATAAAGAGCAGCAATGAGAACCCTCCCCAGATCTAGGACTTCTTCCCTTGTCGTGAATTTTACATCATAGACTTGATACGAGTGGTGAAAAAAGCAAGCACTGGATTTCTCTTGTCCAACTAGAAGTGACGGAGTGATTACATGACTGCCTGGAGGTCAGCATCTCATGATGAGTCATAACGAACAAACCCAGGACACGTGCTAGGGATGGACGCTCTTGTACTCAATTTACTTTCGTATTATTTTATAAAATGACTTTTTTATTACGTTTTTTTAAACTAGGCAAGAAATATAAATGATATTGTTTTGTAACATATTTTTTTTAAATAATGAAGAAACCTCTTGCTACTTCGGCAACGTGGACATATTTATTTTAATATGTAAAACGCTATTTATAAGGGCTGACCAGAGAACCATACGTATGTCTTTGTAAAGTTGTATATGCTGCTCATTTGGATGGGTTGTCCTTATGATCACTTGTGCCTGGGAGAGGGCTGAGGGGAGTTATTGGCATTTTATATTCATTAGACTTCTGTCTTCCCCTTGCAGCATGCTTTGTCGTCGTTTCTCTGATTAAGAGGTTGTAACATGAGGTCTGAGTAGAGATTTTCACCCAGTATCTGATGTCGTTTAGTTGCACAGCATCTCCAGCTGGACTGATTTCCCAGGTATTCCAAGGCATTGCATGTTGAGATGCAGGGAGATGGGGTTTTGCAGCAAAGGCCTCTATTCTGGAGAGAGAAGTGTGCGATCAGACCGTCTGGCCTGTCTGAAAGCGGGGACCATTTGGATCATAGAAGGCAGAGAACGCAAGGCAAGCACCAACATATTTCTGTTCTTCTAGTCATTTGCAAACATGCCCACCTCAGAACATGGAGTATCCCCTTTGATGGCAGTGGGAGGAGGAGGGAGGGAGGGGTGGGGATCAGGCTCCCGTGATGGAAGCTGGAGAAAGCGAGACTGTTCCTTAGCAGGGGAGCACGCCGGCTGTCGCAGAGAAGCTTTGTTCTGCAGCTGGTGTGGACAAACCTGCGGGAGGAGCAGAACTCACGCCCGCTCTGCAGGAGTTCTCCATACCGGCTTCGCACCCGCTTACATTTGTGTAAGTGGTTACACAAGGCGTGGATCACAGAAAATTAGGACGTAAATTAGAAAGATGCCGTGCGCGTTCGAGATAGGCCTTGCCAGGTTAAAATGGTAGTGCTGTGTGTAAGACCTGTTGTCTTACGTGAGTAAACCCAAAACCGAACAAAACTGCGGCCATTCAGTGACTTTTCATGGACTTGGCAAAGCATCGGGCCGTACCACACAGAAAAGGATCCAGCCTGCTGCGCAAGGCGTGGTGAGTACACACGTAAGAAAAAAATTGGCTAAAGAGGGAGCTTATGGTGCTCCCAGCAGAACTGAACTGCAGGAGAACGGTCCATGGCATTTCCCTATGATCAGCCTAGGGATCACCGATAGCCTTTATGTTTTAGCGACTTGGGTATAAAAGTAAAATTGCTATGACTGCGTTTTTCATGCCAGGAAGATCAAGATGCCTCTTCAGTACAGACCACTGTCTGGGGAGCTGCAGGAGGGTGGGAGCCCTCTGGGGACTGGGGCACATCCAGTCGGTCAGAGCCTGGTCCTCCAGCAGTTCCCAACTCCTGCTGCATGCCGGGTTGGGAGGGCCCAGGAAGTCATTTCCAGCTCTATACTTTTTGTACTTGTGCAATAAATATCATTTTCCCAAGCCTTTGTAAAGCTGGCACTTCAGAGTTCATTCCCACGTAGCCAGCCTGGTACGGCTGCAGCCAAATGCTACAATGGGGAGTGTCGGGGTGGGGGTGGATCTAGAGGGGCTCCTGCTAGGGCTTAAGAAGAAAAATGATGAGTGTGATTTCAGCTGTGTTTAGGTGCAACAGAGCATCACTGATGGAGTGCTGAAACTGCACAGGGACAGCAAAGCAGTGTCCCCAGACAGGATGGGTGACAGTCCAACAGTGCCAATAGCTTTGCCTTGTAACACAGCCCCTCTGTTTGAGGTGCCACAATACCACAGCAGCAAAGAAAGCCTGGAAAACTGCTAGAGGTGGAGGATTAACATCACAGAGAGTCGGGAAGGGGGGGACCTCAGGGTGAGAGCACATTCACCTGGAGCTCCTTGGCTCTCTCACTGCATTTCCTGGTTGTTGTGATGTTAATTGTGCAACTTTCCCCCCAGATGAATGCAGGTTTTCTACGTCTAGCACCAGAAGGAAAATGGGAGGGATTTTCATGAGAGACACTGAGGTTACAAGATGGTGACAAAGCTGAAGGTAGGCACATTCTATTTTAATGCCCACAAAATTTGTACTGTTCTCATGAGAATCATTCCATAAAATTATCCCTGGCTTGCAAAATGCAGACTATGAGCTGCTGCAGTGCTGTAGCCACTACTTCTCACCATAAGCAATCCTGCTGTAACCTCTGACTGTCTCCAGCTGGCTCTTAAGTCACAGCTGGATCACAAGTGACTTGCAGCAGCAATAGCAGCTGAAATAGCTCCCATCCAATCCCCCAGTCCTGGCTGCTCTGTCTGTCAATGCCAAAGCACATCTGCTCTCTAAATCAGACATTGATGACTCCAGGTTAAAAATAATCCCTGTCAGGTGCAAGTTTTCTGCTGTTCTTTTTTAAATCTGATATTAGTACCATGGTTCAGATCGTAGATCAGTTGTGTAGGCAAGTGCGGATGGAGGAGTGGGGACAAGCAGCAGAGGCTGGACGTGCAGCATCGCTTTCACAGCCCCTTTGACCTGGGCAGAGGGTGGCGTGAAGAAGCGCTTCCTGACTGGTGCCCACCCTCGATCCCAGCTGTGGTCCTGCTGGCCAGCGGCACTGGTGCCAGCAGACTGTGCAGGTAGCAAACTGCTGAGAATGGGATTTCTTCCAGGGGTCTGGGAGATTTCTGCTGTCTGAGCCCGCCGCCACAGCATGAGGAAGGGTGTGGAAAGGGGCAGCAGTGTCCTTCACTTGGGCAAACCTGGGCTGCCCCAGGACCGGGTTTGCTAAGATCAAAAACTGGAGCAGACACTCACTTTTGTCAGCTCTTCTTTAGAGTATCCAGCACTGCAGGTGGTGATTCACCGCTGGGTGACACCTCATTGTGTTAACATACATAAATAAGAAAAAATTATATTAAGCAATTTTACTGTTACCAAGTGTGAGGGTCAATTATAACCC
The DNA here is from genome assembly GCF_000703405.1 of Apaloderma vittatum. Taxonomy (NCBI): domain Eukaryota; kingdom Metazoa; phylum Chordata; class Aves; order Trogoniformes; family Trogonidae; genus Apaloderma; species Apaloderma vittatum. Next base: position 9,250 of record NW_009694695.1, read on the forward strand.
CCAGTTAAGAAGTTACGGGCTATCAGCACAGCTGATGACCACCTTGAACTATTCAGACCGTTTTTAAGGCTCTGGGCTGGGCTGGCCCTGGGTGATGTTGGCTCCTTGCACCTCGGTAGAGCTCTCGGGCTGATCCTGCCCCTGAACGGGGACCAGCGCAGCAAGAGATGGTCTGCGCCTGAGGAGCCAGCAATGCTGATGTAAGGTATAAGTGGGGAATGTTTCATCTTCTGCTGTGTTTTTATTTCTTCCTATTCTGAAACTACACCAGAAATTTTCCTGGGGGCTTTTAGAGCTAGAATTAAGAGACTTCTGGGTAGAAACCAAGTCTGGGGCAATGTGTACTGAAACGGCCACCTGGGAAAGCTTTGATTCAACAGGAGGGAGGATTTGACACTTTATACTGAAAACTGCATTTCAGAATAGAACTAAGATTATCAAAGCAATTTATTCCTTTTTACAATTGTATTTGGTTTCAGCATTCAGATATGCAAGAATAACCGGTTCCCATGTAATCAAAACAGAGACAGGGAAACATTTAAGAAGGTAGCAAGGACTGCTGCTCAAAAATTTTCCCAGCCACATGCCCTCACTGATGCTCAGAGTACAGCAGGGCCTTTCAGAGCAGGGAAATACATTACTGCTCCAGATCCAATGCAGCAAAGTGAGTCAGCTTTTATCATAGCCTCCGGCCTGAATCCTTTCATAAGGCTTGTGCTGCCTTTGGGCTGTGCCCCTCTTCAGGGGGCTTGGAGTCTGCAGGATGGAGCTCCTGTTTCTGTAGCCTGGCTGGATCACAGCCCGCTCCTGGGGCAGCCCCCTGCGCAGGGCGGCTGCAGGGAGAGCAGCAGCCTTCCCGTGCCCCGAACGCTGCTAGAGGAGTAGCAGAAGGTTATTCAGGAACCTCTGATGGAGCTCGCAGTTTCAGTGTTAAATAACACCCGCTCATGGCAGTTGAGGGGGGCAGGACTCATTCCAGAACTATTAATATAGCCCCTATTTATACTCCTGGGTATCTGCGACCGGCGCAGCGGAGAGCTACAGCTGCAGAGCTAAAATGGAATAAATGTCAGCCTCCGGGGAGAAAGCGATCCTTTCGGCCATCGTGCGGAGACGGGGAGAGGACAGGACATGGGGCAGGTTTCAGACCTGAGAGAGCGGAGCGAGCTGAC
>NW_009694696.1:0-3335 GCF_000703405.1 Apaloderma vittatum
TCCAGCCTAGGCCATTCTTGGATTCTATGATATCCACACCAAATCAGTGGCAGAGTCCCTTAAGAAGCTTCTACAACGAATGGGAGCTAAGGTTGGAGGAACAAGTGTCAGAGCTCCAGCAGCAAGAAGCTCTGCAAAATGCCAGAGTAAATCTTTCCTTATACTGCTCATGCACACATATAATTCCCACTACTGTAGAATTTAGGTGAGTTGGGAGGCAATTACTGTCAAGTTGCAGATTACCTGCCAGAAAACAGCAGCCTTGCCTTTGCAGCTCTGAAGGTATCCTTTAACCAATTTCTTTTTTAACGTGTATGCATTCAGCTTCAGTGTAAGCAATGGCTGGAGAAGGAGAAACTCATGACACTTAACTTCTACTGATAATCTTTAGTGGGAAGCTAGACACCTACCCATCATTTATACTTTTAATAAAACACCTCCTCCAGAACTCTGTTTGCCTGCAGATCACGCAGCTCAGCTGGCTTTGACCAAAAGCAGTTGTTCCAGTTTCTGGGATGGGCCAGAAAGGGAGTGAGTGTAGTTATTCTTCCCCAAATCAGGGCCTGGGTGGAGCTGGAAGAAATGACGGCAGGCAGTGGATGGGAAGCGGAGGTAGCCCAGGGAGGAGAGGCAGGGCAAGTACTGGGACAGCAGCTGGGATGAGAGGGGAAGCGATTGATTTTAAGGGAGAGGAGAAAATAAGAGAAGGAATGCTGTTCTCTCTAGGAACTTTACTGCCGATGACAAGAAAGTGCACGGAAAGGGGAAATCAGAAGGCAGCCGGACTTCTGGAAAGCTGAGAAGTGCTGTTCTGCTCATAAAAAAAAAAAAAAAAAAAAAAGACCAGTCTATAATACAGAGAGAGAGGAGGGGACCAGCCTGCCTCCTTATTTGGGGCACCACCCAGCTCTCTCCCAAAAATCACTGAAGCTTCCTGAAATTTACCCACTGGTTTGGGCCTAGGGGCTCCAAAAGCCAATTGCTGAACTCTCACACACACCTCATCTCAGCAGTTGCAGTGGGGTGAGGCACGGGGCTTTTCATTTCTGCCTTGTACCCTTCCTGCTAACTCCTAGAGTGCCTCTCCCTTCACCCCACGGCTCTGCTACCCCCACTCCTACCATTTTCCTCTTTCTCTTTCCAAAAGTCAACTGCAGGGCCGGGGAAGGTGGTGAAGTGCCATGGGGGAGCAAAACCCAAACAGGGCCGCTTAAAGCAAATATTATTTTTCAGCTGGAAGGCTTTCTAATTTCCCCCCCCCCCCCAGTTTATTTTTAGAACAATAGTAAAACATACAAATCCTGGAGGCTTCAAGCACTTTCCCGCTGTGCTAGTGACTTAATTTATTTCTTTAATTTGTTAAAACCACACCAAAAAAAATGTTATTCTTTGGAGACTTTGCTAGCTCAAGTTTTGCATGTATTATTTGCTGCAAAAGATTAATGAGGTAGCAGAGGCAATGTTTAATGGATTCCCTCGGTTTTTTCTCACTCTCCCTCCCTTCTTCTTTTTTTTTTCTTTCCAACTCACATGGCCGTCCAGGTCTATGGATCTGCTGAGAGCTCTCCGCAGACAGGCTAGAGGGCGCGGGAAGAAAGTGATGGCATCAAAAAGCCATTTTCACACCAGAGATAGCACATTAACCACTGTGCTGCGCCAGCTTCTGCAGCCCCTCTCCTTTGTGACACTCTGAGGGAGCGGACAAGGCCAAACACCCCGTGCGTGGAGGGCGTCGCGTGTGACAACGGCTCATCCCACGCCCAGCTCAGAGGTGCTGTTGGCGAGCCAGGCGATGCGCCCAGGCCCTTTCCTCTTGGCTCGGCTAGAAATCTGCCGACACTCCCAGCGACTCTTGGGGATGGTTTTGGAGCTCGGCCGCGGAAACCTTCCCTTCGACCTCTTACGGGAACCGAGCGCTGCCCGGACTGTAGGAGCAGCACAGGCTTCGGTGGTGATGGCTAAGAATCAAATCTGTTTCTCTTTCTTCACCTAGAGCAAACAGGCTATTTGTCACAAAGATGCGCTCTGCTTAGAGGTGTCTAAATCCTTTCTCCTCCCTCGGCCCAAATGTAGCCTCTGTTCCAGCACAGCTCTCTGGGGGAGGTTTTGCCTAACAGGAGATGAAACGGAGAGAGAAGGAACACAAAGAAGTGAGGGAGCACAGGGTTAAGATGCTGGGACCAGGGCAGAGAGAGAGGTGGCAAGTTCCTTGTGACAAGCGAGGTCTGTGATGGGGTAAAGGCATGTGAATGGGAAAAGAAATCACAGCTCCCTGCTGCAGAAGTGAGGAGAGAAGAAGTGCAAGTCGCCTGAAAGGCAGCCAAACCAGGCATCCGCTCTTTCCCCACACGCAGAGCTGATGTTTTTAACCTGAATGAGCCAAAGAGAAACTCTGAGCAGCTCGTCTCCCTGCCTGTAGGGAAGCCTGCTCATTGCTCTGGGGCTGGAGGCTCCTATCTGCAGAACTGAACTTGCAAAGTCCTTCAGCATGACCAAGACCAGGCCACTCATCCCATGATGGCACTCAAACTGCTTGAGGCAGTTTGGAAATCGGTCCAAATAGAAACATCAGAGGGAATACACAATAGGAAGTGAGCCAGGGACACTAACCACAGTGTGATTTCATTCAGGGTGATCAGCTGGTGGCTCAAGGGTCTTGTCTGATCTATGGGGCAAATCCAAGCAGCTCAGTAACTTTTTTTTTTGCCACAGCCTCCACGCTGTCAAGACTGTTGTCAAATACTTCAAGTGTCGGCGCCACACATGTACAAAAGTTCTTGAGAAATCTGGCCACTATGGTGTGCCATTCAAGTAAAGACACCAGAATGTTTTTCTCACCCTATCTATTTGGGTTTTTTTTTCCCCCTCCAGTGGTAGATAACACCACCCAGAAACAGCAAAGTAGAGCAACAGCGCAAGAATATGGAAAGGATGTGAGAGTACCTGTCTGGAACAGTTGGCTCAAAAGAAATGGCACACAATAAATAACCCTGAACACTGGAAGACAGGGCCGTCATTCTCTGTCATGCCAGAAATGTCATAAACCACAACACAGATGTGCCAATGGTTTGAGGACCCCACAGAAGAATTTTTATAGCACTTGTATTTCATAACTTCTTCTGCTCAGGCCAACTTCCTGATCTATGCCTGCCTCCCCGTGCACTGGCATTTGCTCAGAACACACAGCCTCCACTGCCATGGGCGTAGTCAATGCTGCGATCCAAAGGAAGAGACAGAAAGAAACCAGCGAAAAAAAGAAACAAAAAAAAAGACAGCTCAGCTCTGGTTCAGTCTAAGAGACAAGCTCACCCAAGGGGAAAACATAGAATCCTAGA
>NW_009694697.1:0-13185 GCF_000703405.1 Apaloderma vittatum
CAGAACCGCCCCGGGGTCGATGCTACCGTGAAGCCCGACGATGGAACCGCCCCGGGGTCGATGCTACCGTGAATCCAAATCCTTGGTGGAACGTCCCTCGATCGACACAACCGCCGCTTCTGAGGCTCTTTTTAATTAAAGCCAGCGCTGCTCTCGCAGCCATTAGAACAAAGCTACTGAATTACAAGGACCGTTCATTTGATATGGTTTAATCAAGCCGATAATTAGATTATCTATTTGAAATAAGCCCGATGTGTTTTAATTGACTTGCTTATATATGCGTTAACTAAAAGAAAGCTAGGAATTGAAAGCCACGGTGCTTTTCTGCATATCGGACTCTTTCTGACGTGTTTTTGGGGTAAGTGAGCCCCTTGCACCCCTGGTATCTCCCCCGAGTGGTGCTCAAATAGGAGAAGGGCGCAAACATTTACGTAGAGCCACGCTTTTCTGATAAAAACAGGTTCTGGAAATTAGAAAGATCCTTCTCAAGTAGGACACGACAATTTCCTCCAAAAAGCGGAATTCTCCTTGAGGTCAAACTGCCCACACGAGCTCTGGGGTTTGCAAGAGGGCTATAATATTTTAAAAAAATATTTTAAATAAATCATATGATTCTATTAGAATATTTTTTAAAAACCCTCGGCACCCGTGCCCGTAAGGACCAGCGGTTTCCTCGCAACCCTCATCCTTTTTTCTGCTGTCCCAAGCCTCTGGCACAGAGATGGAAAACCCCAAACCAAACAGCCATGGCACACCCTAAAAATCAGCACCGGCCACTCGAACCGAAGCACAGGCACCCTTCAAGTAGCAGTCCCCAAAATTAAAACTGATTTTTTAAATTTATTTCCCCTCCTGCCCCAATCCAGGAACGTCAAGAGAAAACACCCGAGCTGAACACACAAAGATGACAACAGAGATTTGGAGTCAAAACTGCATTAGAGTGGGGAGAGCACCAAGATTCAAGGCAATCCATTTGGAGCCTTGGTCGCATAAACCCTTTGACACGACAAGTTCTTAGGCACAACAGTAATCATGGGCAGCTGGGTTTTTTTTTTAAATCTATTATTTTTTAATAAAAGGAGGTTACGCCTGCACAGATCTCCTCCTCGGCATCTGGTCTCTATGTTCTCTCTCCCACACTCCAAGGTCAGCCGCTCTAATAACACGAAACACTTATCTACAAACAAAAAACTAAATATCTGGAAATTTGTAGAAAGACAAAATAAGCCAACTCGTTTCGACATTATAGTCAAGTAAATTCTTTAAGTGGCAGCAAGGAAAACACCAGCCCCATCCAGCAACGCTTCCACATGATGGCGAACCCTCCGACTGTAGCAGAACCCCAGGGCAACGTGCAGGAACACCACCAGAGCAACTCCAGCAAATCCAGAAGTCGGGGTTACTCTCTCAAACATTTCCCCGACAGATCTCTTGGCTAAAACAAAACCCAGCCAAGTTTCTCCCTGACCTACCCTGCTTGGAGATGGAGAGAAGGTCGTTCTTCCAAATCACAGCCCCCAAAAAACCTGAAGTCTAAAGTCAGGGGAATTCTGCTTGTCTTCAAACTCCCGGCCGAACCCCATTCGCTCTGCGCTGGCTCAGCTGTACCAGTGCATTTCAGGTACAAATACACCAATTTTCAGTGGATCCGTACAAAGTGTGCTTAAAAAGGTCCAGCCACCACGCAGCAAACTTCCCTGTGATACAACAAGAAAACCACCACCACGACCCACAGAGCGGTTTGTAGAAGCTGGAGCATTTTCCTTTTCCCAGCTTTAATGTAGAAGCTTTGAACACCGTCAAAACTGAACCATCCAACAGCCAAGGGTGTCGTGCCTCAAAATCAGAGCCGTGCCAAGTTTGCTCACAGCACGTACTGGATCCATCTCTGCGGTGTCAGGGCTCTTCATCATCCTCTTCCCACCAGTCTTGCCGCACAAAACAAAGAAGAAAAACCAACTGTGCCCAGAAGCCTCCAAGAAACCAGGAGATAATCCGCTGAGCTGAAAGCGAAGGTACTTTTAAGGCAGAACCACCCATTTACTGCCTGCAGCTCAGAAACTGCATTAATGGGGAGAAGCCACTTTGGTGTAACGCGATGAGAAAGGAAACAAGTCCAGGGAAGCAGCTCGGTCTAAGCAGCTGCAGCCAGAGCCCACCGAGCATTTTCAAGCTCGCCAGAACCGCTGCCTTCTTCCCCAGCTGGGCCAGTTCTGAAAAATCGTCTTGACAGCTGTTGAACCCAAACCGGACCAGAATAAAGAAAAACTAAAAACCAGCACCGGCCCAGTTTTCTGTTAGCATAAAAGCACGACCCAGACAGTAAATTCAGAAGAGAGTTGATGCCTCATTAGTAGGAAAATAAGCAAGTGTGTTAACAGCTGCATTTGCGGTAATCACGCAGCTGCAGCATCTGTCTCTCCCTCTCCATCACTTGATTGCAAGTGAAATTAGAAGAAACTAGTCTGGGACCACCCGTTCAAGCACCATTTCCTTTCCAAAGCTTCACTACGGAGACGCGCTCGTTCCAAGGAGACGATGCCAAAAAGCGCAGAAATTTAAAGCTTTTTAAAGCTCCTACTCCGTTTGGCACTTCAGGAATACACAAAGAGTTAGGACAACTCCAATCTTCCTCCGCATTGCCCGGTCGGTGTTCAGCCCCCTTACCTGAAGAAGCTGGATCCATTTAAACTGGCGCAGCTCATGCTATGACAGCGGCCCTGTAAGTGTAAGTACCTGGAGGACTGGCTCCTTTCTCCCTGCTGCTTTTACAGTCAAATAATTCTCAGCGCTCTGAGGAACGTGTTGCATGAAGGAAGCGTCCCAGGAGCTCTTGGAAATCCGGATAAATCACAGACGCATCAGGTATCCCAGCCTGAATTACCCAAACGCTGTGTGAGTCCCACGGGCGGAAGCATCGTTTCCACCTCAGACATTTATTAAAGTGGTAATTGTCCCAGGCTGCAGCTTGTCTTCCCGGGGTCCAGCCCCGATTTTTCTCCAGAGGCCCGTCGAAAACTCCATCACCCACACGCTCCAGAGAAAACTGTTTATACCGAGCTCATTAGACTGCAGAAAAGGCTTGCTTCCCATCAACACAGCCCTTACCCTTTGCCAGCACCTCCCGAATACTGTACCAGAGCTCCATACCTTCAGAAAACAGCTTTCAAAAAGAGGCAACTCCGGCACCGTCCAGAGTCAGGGCTGGGACTACGCTGCGGTTCCCGCTCATGAAAACTTTGTGGTGAAAGCCTCCGCTCCAGCCTCAGAGCTGGGAGCGCTGCAGGACATGTGCGGCCACAATAAATTACAGCGCTCAGACAAACTGCCATTATAGCCTGATGCTTTAACAGCAAAAAGAGCGCCGTACCTGGGCGAGAGCCGCGAGCCGCGCGGGCCGGGGTGCAGTCCCTGCTCCGGGGCTGACCACCTGCGGAAATGCGAGCCAGACCCGTCCACCCTGGCTGGTTTCTTGAGGAGAACTTGTCCTCTTCGCCTCCACTATGTGGGTTCGGATCTTGCCCAGTGGCAGCACTCTCAAGGGCTTTGCAGGAAATTAAATTTCTCCGGCTGTTCTCACACTCTCCACAGTCCTAGCAAGTAGCGTACACACGGAATAAAAAACAAACATAAAAAACCCCCACACCAAACAAAAAACCAACAAACCAAGCGAACCAAAACCCCTGGGCTCTGATCTCCTTCCCTGCAGGCAGCATTTCCAAGCAGTTTGCCAGCCCCTGTGCACCCTCAGCTCCTTGGACCGGGACATCTTGACGCAAAGGCAGGCACGTGCTTTTGTTGAAGGGATTGTATCAAGGGCCGCTCAGCCAACTTCACCTCCCAATTGAGTTTTTTTAAGGAGTAAACTGCTTGACTCGGGCGCAGCTGAGAGAAGCCAGCTCTTTCGATGGCGGTGAGAAAGGACAGCACAGAATCCTAGGATCATTTAAAGACACACACATTTGGGAGAGTGAGAAGACGCTTCCTGAAGATCTCTGACAAGGTGTGTTGTTTGGGGGACTAGAGCAACACCTGGAAAAAGCAGATTCCTCTTCAGGAAGGCGCCAGTTTCTCCTTTCCCCAGCACTCACGTTAAGTAGCCATACTACTGTCTCACATTATGCAGAATATTCAGTAAGGGCTACGGGGAAAAATAAATGTGGGAAGTAATACACGACCTCAGCAATTCAAACAGCAGTCGCCAAACCCAGATCGAGCTTCGTAGCCACAGCCTGTTTACATTTTGCACTGAAGTAAACCCAAAGTTTCTGAACGCAAAGCCCTCGCCGAACCCTTATTTGTACAGCCACGACCAACACTTGCAAAAAAATACTTTCTCTGACCTGTAAGAACTAGATTCCCGACCCCAACAGCTGCCACAATCCTTCTGCTCGTAACCTGAACATAAAGCAGGGTTCTTCCCTGCGTCCTGTTTGCAGCCTCGTCCAACAGCACCGGGAGATCGGTTCAGGGGCGTTTGGAGCCAGCACAGTCAGGGTTTCACACTCACTGTCTGGAGAAGAGATGCAAAACTGTGTTTTTCCATGAGCAAAGCCACCCCAAAACTCCAAACTTGCCACAAACCCAGGAAAAACTGGAAACAACGGCCCATCGGGATTGCTCAGCGAGGGACAAACCGACCTCCTTCCCTTGCTCAGAGGGGACACGCTTCTTGTGCTTTCGACAAGCCAGAGGGACGCACGAGCCCAAGAACGAAACTTTGAGCTAACAGAGGACTCGGGGGTGACAGAGCAAACAGCAATTCCCAACCGGTGCTTTCACCTCACGTTTGTCACTCATGCTGCAGCAGCAGGACCCCACGGCTGCTCCAAAATACAGGGGGCCAGGAGCCAGCAGCTTTGGACGTTGTGCTCTGAACTCTTTATCTGTTTGCAAACCGAGCAGTTCAGGGGCTCTGGGGGAAAATAATACGCAATCGTGTCACCAAAGACACAAACAAACGCGCGTGCACAGAAAGCCAAGCCCCTCCCTCGGCCAGAGCAAACGCCGTGATGAGTCCCACGGCACAGAGCCCACCATCAGCTTCCCACCGCTCCAAACCTATGTAAAAATAAAGGAAATAAAACAGGAGAGCCTTGGATAACCACACCCAACCACGCTGCTGCGCCGAGAGCCCGGGCAAGGCGAAGGAAATCCCCGGCGTCTGCAGGAGGCGAGCACCCAGAGGTGGGGGGGAAAATCAGGCTCGGCTCCGCTCCGGGGTGGCGAAAAAAAAGCTTCGGGGACGCTCTGACACTCGGCCTCTGCCGTGTCACTCCCCGGTGAATCAGCCGTGGAGGTTTCCTTTTGAGGAGGCCAGGCAGAGCGCAGAGAGGAGGCGAGGCGAGCGCTGGGGAGGGGGGCAGAGGCACGGACCAGAGCGCCTGAGAAAGGGAAGGCTAAATCTCACACGGGTTGTGCAACTCTCCCAAATACCTCAGAGGAGAGCAGCGACTACTACTACACATAAAACAGTAGACAGATGAAATATCACACATTTACAGAGAATTGCGTATTAGAACTTTAAATAGGTTCTGCATAAAGCTGCCTCCGTGACAGCTACGCCAACAACGCCCTGCGAGATGCCTATAAGTAGTTCGAAAAACCGAGTCAAAAATACTTCGGGACAGCTTTGACAGTCGTGTTTTTAGAAGGAGCACAAGCTTTGCCAATCGAGTTAATCAAGGTTTAAAAAAAACCAACCCAAAACCACCCAACAAACCACACGAGCCCTGCTCATCTGATTTTCCATATATGCAAAACACAAACTAAATTCCTTCGTGGCAGAAGGCTGAGTCTGGTAAAATATCAATCATATGTCACTTTGCTCAGTTAACTCTGGCATCAGTCCTGGTTACACGGGCAAAATGGAATAACAAATTATTTCTAAGACTTTATTTTGAAGATCAAGGTGCAAGAATTTTCTATAGTAAGTATTAAAATTCTTCTATATATTACAATCACACCCTTCCACAACCGCTTTAGGAACTTCCTCTGAGCTGCTCATCTTAAATAATTCAAGCTGCGCCGTGATTTCATGTATTACACGTGCATCTGCAAAACTCTGCTGCCTTGGGGAATTCTGAGGGCAGGTGCAGCCCTGCCAGCTCCTCTGCATTTCGAAGCTGTCGCTGCTTTCTCATCCCTTACCTGGACTTCCCTCCTCCTCCTCCTCCTCCCTGCAGCACAGGAGGTCTCCAGTGGCTCTCAACTCCTTCGACTCGAAGCTGTCAGCACAGCACCCCCGAGATGCAAACACAACATGTTACTACTCAACAAGCTCAAAAACTGCATTAGGGGAATCAAAAAAAAAAAAAGAGGCAGGAGATTCAGGGAAGGGCAAGTCATTCCTTCAATATAACAATTAATCACCCTAAAATCTGAGGCAAAATGCATCTTGTAGAACTTCTTTTTTTCTTTTTCCTTTAAATAATCCTGATCTTAGTTTCCTCAAAGCATCTCTCAGAACCATCTGACAACACGGTGCCCCGCGTCAGTGTCCGAGCCCCCGGCACTGCGCCTGACTCTGTCGGGTATCACCTCCAAGGCGCACAGAAGAGAGACTGGATTCTACCACTCCAATTTACAGAAGCCTTAAACCCAGGCAGGCAAAAAAGCTACGTTAAATATCAGGTTCGTGCAGTATTTTCGAGGATTCCTGTGTTCTGACTCATCCCCAGCTGAAATACATAGACCAGAACTACCTCTTCAGACTAAAACTGTAATCTGAATGTATTTTCAGTTCTAAAATAAGTACTTAAAAGAGTATCAGCTTTCATTTGGAAATACCTATTGCTGTAAAAGAAGTGTCGCATTACCTCAACCTCGGCTTGGTCTATACAAAGCAGGCGGTCCCTAAGGCAGAACACCTTCCTGGGATTTCACACTTCTTCCAGCCGAGGTTTTGAGACCTCTTTATATTCAAAGTGCAACAGACATTTCAAAAGAAAATACATATATGATTTTTCCTTTTTTCCTTCACAAAATCCAGCATCAATGAACACGCATAGGTGTGCATTCACAGGTCTTCCAGGAGCTACCAAGGTAAAGCTGCCAAGTCTAACTTACTGCAAAACCCTTCCTCCCTCTTTTTGGAGCAAGAAAACTGCATTTACAAACAAGTACAAGGCAAGCAGAAGAAGTTCCTCTTACAATTTCACAGCGCCACTGGCTTAATGCATCAGGTCGGTCAAAACGAATTTAGTGCGACCGAACGGTGCCGCAACACCCCATTTCTCAAAGAAGAACAAGCTTCTTAATTCCTAAGGTGGTGTTAACGCACTCGCCTGCGTGACTGAACTCAGACAAGGGCGGAGTTTGTCGTTTTGGGTTTTTTAAGAGCAGTTTATTAATTGACTCTCCGTTAGGGAACGTGGTAAGGCAGCGGGTAGGAAGGTGAAGCCAGTCCCACGGCAGAGCTGCACTCGTACAGAAAACTGATGAGATTTTAGTCTGGAACCTCAAGTTATTAATGTGTTCATCAGACCAGCCAAAAAAAAAAAAGTGCTTCGAGTTAATTGCTTGGCGATTACACTTTTCATTACTAAGCAATTAGCACTTCAAGGATTTTAAAATGCCCGGCGCTGGCTCTTCTCAGAATTATTAGGGGTGCGGATTGGGCCGGGGAAACCCGAGCACCACGCCTGGACCCTTCACACGTCGGCCGCTGCGGCTGTCACGGGCAGGAATCCCGCACAGACCCGACGTTGAGACCCGAAGCCCGGAGAGCTGGATGTTGATGAAGGTCTCCGTGTGAGAACTGTTACGCAGCGTTAAAATACCAGGAGCCACGTGGCAAACATCATCAGTTTGGCCGCTTTGGAGAACTGGGAGCCCAACCACCGGAACGTCGCTTCCACCAGAGCCCACTGAACTCCCGGGAGAAGCCGGCCCAGCCCTTCCATCCTTTACCCACCTCGTTAGAGGTACGTTTAAACACACACGTTTGCTTGCGCCCCGGGTTTGATCAGTCATAGCAACAAATATCACCTTTAAATCGACCGGACAGCATTTGCAGACCTGTGCTGGGAGTGATTTGTTTTATATTCACTCATTAACTCGCGTTTATCTACCTACACAAGCGTGACACTATTTGGCCGCTCCGAAAGTGAGTGATTAAACACACCCAGCTTTCAAAGCAACGGGTGCGATAAGACGTTTCCAGTAAGGCGAGCCACTCGAACTACATCACACCGAAGCACCACGGAGATTTGGTTGCATCTGGCACAACTGTGGAAAAAAAAATAGACTTAAAAAAAAAAAAAAAGAAGGAACAATCAAGACCAATCAGTAAGTTGTACAGTCAATGCCAAGAGCTCTGGACTGAAGTATGTGGGGTTTTGGTTGAAGGTGCCCCATGCTGACCGTGTGGAGAAAAGCAGTTCCTAACGTGTCAGCAGACGGTGACAACAGCATTCTCCAGGGAACGAGAGAAGGAAAGGACTCAAACTGCACTGAGGGAGGTTTAGAAGTTGTTTCCTACTTTATGTCTCTCCTGCTGGGCTAGAAAACATGAGATTGCCTAAAGGAGTTGAGATTAAAAAACCCCAAACACCAGTCAGGAGAACATCTGTCTGCAACGTTTCGGTACGATTCATCCCCTGCCCCTCGGCAGGGCTCACCACGGCTGCTCCGAGCTCCTTCGCCAAGGCAGGTATTTTCACCGAATACTTTTAAGAGCACGAGCGTTCAGGATTTCACCTCTCCCCAACTTCCACATCCACCTAGCACTGCTGTTTCAGGACACCAGCACTTCTCCCAAGATCCAAACAAGCCGCAATTCCAGTGTACGCTGCCAGGGTCAGAGCAGAACCACCGGCATCTGCCGGTGCAGCTCCTGAGCACCGACAGCTCCGATGGGCTTGGAGACTAAACCAGTTTTGGTACCTGACTTCCAGCTCCAATGCAAATCTTGCCCACCGTTACTCCGAGTTTACTAATACCTGGACATCTGACATGCGAATTTACGGCTACGAGAGGGGCTCGTGCCTTCCTTTGCTCCCTGAGCAGAGGAACGGTCTCATCTCAAGGGGAACCCAGCAACAACTCCTGAAGAGTTCCACTCTCCCATCAGCACCGGCCACCCCGAAGGCAGCGTGACCGCCAGGGGACAGACCATCAGACCTCTGGTAACGGAGCCTAATTACAGCTTCCTCTCAGGAACCACAAAGCTTTTAAACAGTTCAGCCTAGTTTGTGGAAACGGCAGGGGTGCCCCCGACTGTATTTTCAGGAAGGTTCCTTGAGGCTGGGCTGTGGCTTCAAAACACCGAGTGCCGGGGACGAGAGTGCTGTGCAAGCTGTGCTCCACACAGGAGAGCTCTGGTTCTTCAGAGACAACCCCCCTGCTTCCTCCAGCTCTGGCTGCAAGGAGAATATATTCCTAACGGAAAGAAAATAGCAAAACTTTTGAAACAAGAAAAAATAAAATCACATTATTACCCCTTGACTGTCAGCTAAAGGATTTGAGAACACCGAGACATTCAACAGAGGAGGTGGATGGATGGGGAAGAGGAAAATGCTCCCGTACATCCAGGTCAGTGGCACAAGAGCACCAGGGAAAAGATGCAAAGGGTTTAGAGATCCAGACTCCAGTGGGCTGGGGTGGGAGCAGAGAGAATCTGAAGCCAGAGCACCATAAATCTGCCCGGAGTGGCGATCTGAGAGCGATGCCCGCAGCTGCAAGAGCTGCCAGCTGACGCGGAGCCAAAGTGGCAGCGGGAGATGCTTGCGGCTACCGGTCGAACGGCAAAAAAGAACCGGCAGAAAGTTTCCAGGAGCTGCTGGAAGATCCAAGAAAGCTGCAAGCAGAGCTCTGCTCTCCCACGCCGTGCCCGGGCACGGGCGAGCAAACAGCCGATAAGGAGGCAGGAGTTCTGCGCTGCTGGGCAACCTCAGCCCCAAGGACGAGCCTCATCCCACCTCCCCAGAGCCGGTTTTGCCACCGGCAGCCCAGATCTCCAGAGGTTTCATCCGAAGAGGATCCAGTGCTGGACAAGAGCTGCAAAATGCTGTGAGCAGCCGCCTCACGCTGCGGCTCCAACAGACCCGTGCGGGGTTATCCCCAGATCGCAGAATTTCTGCTCCTGCTTCAGCTATTTGTCACAGGAAAGCATTTTGAGCCCAAGCGTGCTGGCAGCATTCTTTAAACCAGAATGACAGATAATACTCTGTTTTAGAGCTCCGAAGCAAGCACCTCGCTACTCATTTCAATAACCAAGATAAACATTCTATTTAATGGCTGTATTAACAGGCAGAAACACACTTCTCCATGGAAAACGAGGCAGGCTTGCAATTCCGCAGAATTTAAACTCGCAATTAAAGGTGAACTCCTCTAAACGAGGGGAAAAAACAACCAAAACCCACACAACAAACCCCTTGCTGGTTCTAAGCAGGAACCAAGTGCAAATTCTGCCTTTGAGTTTCCAGACTGCTCTGCAGCTTCCCACCCAAGCCAGGAGCATTTGCAGAGTCGAGCGACGCTCCCGAGCCCCACGGACACCGAGGGTGCCACGAGTTCTGTCAGTTCTCTGCTGTGGTCAACACCAGGCACTGGCAGGGTCTGCAAATGGCAACAGGCACCAGAGAAACCCCCCACCTCGGTCTAACCCAACAGGTCTCCTTTCTGTAGCTCTGAAAGGCCAGGCACGAGCTGCTGAGTGTCTGGAAATTCTCGTGCCTTGGGTAGGGAAGAGCCCTCCTTCAGCTGGTCTGAGCGATCAGAAGCAAATACCCAAATATTCATCCGCTTTCCTGCTCCTCGGGCCGTGCACATCCCTCCAGAACAGCACAGAAACACACCCCTCAGATGCTCTGTCCTTCCTCTAACATAGCCAGGACACTCACCTTAAATTTACCAAAATGCTTTCCATTTAGACGTGTGGGAGGGTCTAAATATACCCGTAAAGACTCCTCTGGGTAGAACAGAGAAAGCATTTACAGCTTGCTTTGTTCAGCTGAGGGGCTGGAAGGGTTTTTATCCAGCTGCAGGAGTTTTCCAGCCTCTCTGAGAGGAAAGAAATTCAGGACCGCACTACACAAACCCATAAGCTAGGTGGGAAAGTGTAAAGCTCTAAGAGCTGGAACGAGACCTCAGGGGCAGCACCTGAAGCCACTTCCTCCCCTTTTTTTTTATTTTTAAATTGACTACTTTTCATTTACACACAACAGATTCCTCCAAGAGGAACTATGTGACCTTCAAGTGCTCCAACCACTGCTCTATATAGGGCTCTTGCAGCGAACCAGGTTTTAATCATATTTAAGTATTGAAAAGTAGAAATGCTTGCGCTTGCTTCCCTGCCCCTCCGTGGTCCAGCTCTCACCGGTGCCTCCGACGGTTTCCTTGGAAACATATGCAAGCTTAAATTGGATTGACATTCACTTAGTGGACAGATGGAGTTTGGAACAGCCCAGTGCCTGGAATTCAAGGCCGAGTCTTGGGATATGTCACATTACCAGTACAAAAAAAAACCCACACAAAACAATCCCAAAACAAAAAGAAAACAACCAACTCCCCTGCAAGCTCCCGAAATCCCCAAACCTTGTGGAAAGGTTAAGGATCACCTAATTATTCAGTAATGAGCTTTGAGGTGGCATCGCAGGCAAGGTCAGCGATTACCCATTGTGCTCGCATGAAAGCGTCGGGCTGCGCACGCGACATTTTTTGTTCGGAGGGAAGGATTTAATTTTTTGTTAAGCGTCGAGAAAACAGGAGAGTCCTTAAGCTCATTAGTGTTTTCGGGCAGGACAACGGATGCAAATCACACACGTACGCCGAGCGCGGACAAGAGCCTTCGGCAGGTACCACCGTAACTGTGCTCCTCACATCAAAAACTTGGGCTGGAAATAACTTGAGCCCAGGCTGAGCCCGAGCGGAGCCGCAGCCCCCTTCTCTGCAGCCCCCGGAGGGGCCGGGATTTATCACACCTTGATAGCCCCGGAGGCGTCGGGACTGCAATTCCAGCAACGTCAGTAATTTATTCTGAAGAGGGAATTATTCCCTGGCTCTTCTTCCATTAGACAGGAAGAAATGGAAACGGCAAGGAATTAAAATGGCTTTTTTTAAAGGCTCGGGCTCAACGGTGCTTTCCCAACCGTGCTGTCTCTTCTAACAGGATTTGAAAGATGCTCCCCCTCACAAGAAGGACAGGAGCAATCCCAAATAACCACATCCCATGAAATCCGGCATCTAAGACAGGGAGAGACGGGATGACGGGGCTCGCTGAGGGCAGAGAGCGGTCGCCGCCTCTTCTGCCTCGCCAGACGCTCTGCCCAGCACGTGCCTCGTGCCCGCGTGCGCCGCCTCTACATAACGCGGGAGAGCTGGGGTCACGGGTGGTTGTTTAGGGCACGAAGCCCCGAAACACCTGCTCGAGCAAAGGAATTCCCAAATTCGGGATCTACCTGCCTCTGGGTTTTCACACCTGCCCTGTCACCCGGCGTTCAGCCAGGATTTTAAGAAAAAATCATGGTTACGGCTGCCAAATCCTTTTCCTTGGCTCTCTTGCTCATCTCGGAGGGATCCGCTGCGCCTCCGTACTCTGAAGCCCCTCCGACCCTCCCTTCTCCAACCGATGTTTCCTGACAAACAAAGAGAAAACCAAACAGCTCCTGCCTTTCTCTTTTGGTTGTGTTTTTGTGTTGGCTTTTGTGGTTTTTTTCTTTAAATTTAATCCCCCCTCCTGCTCCCACCAGTTTATTCTTTCCTCCTTCCTTCCAAATCTTCTCTATTTATCCACACGCAGTTATTGCTTATCCCCAGCTGCCTGCCCACCCTCCCTCTGCAGCGATGCCTCGATGCTCCTCTCCACATCCCCTCCCCAAACCCTTCGCCTTTTCACAGTGTTCCCAAACCTAAACTGGCACGCTCAGTCCACCCCAACTCAGTGCCCGATGCCCCCGAAAAGGCTCCAGCCCCACCATTTTAGGGTCCAGTTTTAAAAAAAAAAAATAATAAAAAGAAAAAAAAAAAAAAGACGGGGAAAACATAAAAAAGGTCTTTAGTTGAAAGTAGTTCCCCAGCAGGAGCTGCCAGCGCTGCTCTCCCCTCAGCCTGACAAAAGTCAACTCGAGCATCTCTCCCTCGTGTGCCTCGAGCTCCTCGGTCCTTTTCTCCACCGGTGATTTAAGCCGACGCCAGGTTTTGTGCAGGCGCTCAGCAATACAAAGCAGCAGCAGCACGGCGAGG
>NW_009694698.1:0-5500 GCF_000703405.1 Apaloderma vittatum
TTATATATGTATATAGTTATAGAGTCAACTTTCAAAAGAATTATCTCACTCAAACATCTTCAGCCACATCTAAAAAATTTCCCCACTGTGACCATTGAGCTCAACTGGATCCTCCACATGCTGAAGCAGTTTTCTGGATTGGGGCCATCAAGAGATGTCAGAGTGAGATTTTTTAAAAATCGTGTAGGAGATACGAAGGTCCACAAGCATGGAGTCAACGGAGTAGTGGTGTACTCCTTCAAATGTGTAGCAAATGTCTTTGGTAATATAGAATCATGGTTGGGTTGGAAGGGACCTTTAAAGGTCATCTATTCCAACCCCCTGCAGTGAGCAGGGACATCTTTAACTACATCAGGTTTCTCAGAGCCCATCAAACCTGACCTTGAATGTCTCCAAGGATGGGGCCTCCACCGATACAACTTGTCTTGTGTTTCAGCTAGTGGCATAATTTATACAGTTATACCAAATGACATTTTAAGAAGTTAAATTGATAAAAGAGGCCCAGTCCTCATTCTGCCCATTTGTTTTGTCTTTGAATCCAGAAACAACAGGAGTTGCCTCCAGTGTAGGACTCAAAAAAAAAAATATAAATCAATTCCCTGCACAAATACTTACGAAAATCGTAAGCATCTGGTAAGATGTTATTATAGAGGACAGTATTTTCTGCTGAAACCAGACCACATGCTCATCACGCCACATTCTGTAATAATACGTGTAGTTTTAACCAACTACAGTCCCCTCCACAGGCCACTGTCTTCAGTGAGATTTTGTCTTGTGTCTTAAATATCTTTAAACCAGAGTGTTCAAGTACAGAACACCGAGGGCTTTTGCCACAAAGCGGTATCCAGATTCACTCCCGCCAGTCAGTGCAAGGCTCACCCATGCTGTCCTTCCTCAGCTTCCCTCCATTCACCTGCACCTCCAGACAAGAAACTTCACGGGACTGTGAAGGAGAGAACCAGGGAAGTTTCCCTGTCAGCAGAGCTCTGCCTTGGTCAGGGCATGGGTCAGACATGGTACCAGCCTGAAACCCCCACCAACCTAGTCTAGAGAGATGGCACTGGGCTTCCACATGGGAAATAACCATGTAGAGATAAGGGAAGAGAAAGGATCCACCTGGAGAAGCATCCCCATGGGGGTTCCCCAGGCAGGGTGCTCAGCCCGGCTGTCCCAGGGCAGGTAGAGGGATGCCATCCGCCCCAGTCCAGCTCAGTTCGGGCACAGGATGGGTAAGGCTCACGGTGAGTCACTTAGTGGTGATGGTGCAGGAAAGCCAGCGCCAACATCAGCGTTAGCCAGCCTCCTGGCTGGTGCTTTCGTGCCACCGTACGATGGAGCAACTGCTGGGTGCCTTCAATACCAGCTTTGCAATAAAAGCATTTCTATATGGCAGGGAAAAGATTATGAAATAAAAATTACCACTAGAACTCCATTAGTAACAATGTTTTCAGGAGGGTCCGGGCTAAAAGACAAAATGGAAAAACAATCAATTCAAAACTCTCTTTTTTCTCTGTTGTTTTTTTTTTCTTTTTTTCTTTTTTTTTCCTTTTAACTCTTATCATTATTTCACTATTTTTCAAAATCCAGCTTTGGACGGGCAGCATGGGCAAACAGCATCAGAAATTCTAGCTGGACATTCAATCCAATTTGCTTCTTACAGACTTGAGTCTGTAATTTAAACTATTTACAGACATGTGCTGAACAGAGGTGCTCCTCACTGAGTCAGGCAGGATTGTTTTTTGACACACTGAAGCAAATCTACACAGGGATGCCATAATTACACTATTTCCCCATACTGCTCAGTTCAAACCTGGCGAAATCAGAACTGAAAGGCTGAACAATTCAGCCAGCATGCCATAACAAAAAAAAAGGAAAAAATATTAACATTTACCTTAAAATATTAACTTTTACCTTAAAAATCTAGCAGCACTAGGACTGATTTACATGCCCATTCTCTCCATTAGCTGTACAGTCAGCATAGAAACACAGTAAAAAAAAAAAAAAAATTTAATCTATTCTCACAACTGGAACAAATTCCAAGTACCATATAATCCCACAGTCAGGAGCAAGAGGAATTTGAAACTTAAACCTCTGCTGCCAGCCAGCAGCATCTGTGCTAGCTTCAAACTGTGTCTGGATGCCTGGGGTAGATGCACACACGTGTCACGCACCCCTTCTGCATTAAATCCCCTGAACAAGCATTCAATGAACACCCAAAGTTCCCCCCTGCTTTCTTCACAGGGTGACAGTGTCAGGGGGCTGCAAGTGTAAGCTGACGGCTCGTGTCAGTAATGTCTTGTGTCTGCTCTCCATCGTGAACTCGACCTCCAGCTCCTCTTCTCCCTGCGAAAAAAAATGACTGCAGTCACTGCAGGTTGATTCTCCTGTGAAGAGAGATACCCTACAGAAATCTCCCTTTCAGGGGACTCCATAAACCAGTGTCCACCTTTTCTAACTGCGCACACAACACATGTTATTTTCTTCATATCCTATTCACTCTGCTTCTAGCATCACTGACATCATATCCATCACACTAGCAGACTCCTCCTGTAGGCACTGCAGGCAGATGAAATACGTGCCGCAGGGCATCTTGCTCCCTCTGCAGCCGTAGGTTCACCGCCTGCAATTCCCCTTTCCCTTCTTCTTCCACAAGCTCCCAGCACTCCCCGGTGATCCTCGGCCACGAGCGAGGGCTGGATTTCTCTGGTGTATCCACCCATCTCCCAGTCCTCACCCACAGCCTTTGGAGGTGGGCTGGTGGCATGTTAATACGGTGGCATGCTTGGGCTTAGGAAGTCCAGGATGTTTTGGAAGGTGGACTTTAGTTTGTTGGAGTCTGCACACAGACCTATGTTCAGTCTTCATCTTTCTGTTTTATAATTCTCAGCCCCCTGAGAGTTCCTCCCTGCTTCACGGGTTTCGGTCAATCCCCATTATCTTGCTGGCCCCTTGTGCGAGCACTAAGGAAGACACAGCAGGGAGAGCCAGCCTTCGCAAAGCAGGTGTCAAATCAAATCAGCGCTCACTGAAGTAAAGTATTTCTAGGCCTAAAAAATACCGTCCTTAAAATTTCCTACTAAAGTTGTCTCACCCTTATGAAACCAAGACTTGTTGAAAAACTCACTTATGAAAATCGGGTTTGCAGCTACGGCTGCAGGTCGCTGCTTTTGTGTGAGCAGAACACAGTGCACAGCTCGGAACCACCAGCTCTGACTGCAAAGGGATGTCCAAAACTGTTGGGGTAAACTCCAGGTATTTTGCCATCAGACAGCAACCATACCATCAATTTTAATAGTATTGGCCAACTCTGTCTGCAGAAGTAGCACCCAAAATTTGCAGTAATTATGGAAGAAGCACTGGGTAGCAACCCCCAAAACAGATGGACATACTTAGGTGGCTAAATGGGTGATAAGAAAGGTTTGTATACAGGATACAGGAGAGGAAAGATGAGTTAATCATATTCTCACCTGATCATGTCCCCTTAGCTTTGTCACTGAATTCTACCCATACCTTTGGATTCAGCTGGAAACACAGCTGAATGTTTTCTCCAAGCTGGATTTTGGAGACATCAAAGAATACAGTGAGGAGATGGTCATCTTCAGTTATGCTGTCCTCATCACAAACTTTCAGTTCCAGAATGTTCTGGAATCAAATAAGAAATAGATTGTATAATCTATTTAACAAACATAAGATGCTACAGATATTTCATTTTAGCTAAAGGAATTTGGGAAAGAAGCTCTAGAATGAAAGCAATAAAATAGAAACTTTGCACTTGGATTCTGCAGACTGTTCAGGAAGATACAGTCCTACCCAACCACTGAAAACTAAATAACTAAAACTAAAATATGTAAGAGAGTGTGAATGCTTCGTACAGGAACTCAGGAACACCCACAGTGTGGAAGGGATCGGTGGTAGGTTTGATATCTGGTAAGGATAACTTGAGGAACAGCCACCATTCCTACCTTAACCTGGCTCTGAATTGTGAAGTGGAAGGTCTCGTTCCACGTCGGGTTCTTGCTGTTCTGGACCGTCTTGGTGCGGAAATGCTGCACGGAGGCTGTCGGCAGGCTGAGGCTCACGTAGCAGTCCGACTGGGTCACTGGTCAAGAGAAGGCAAGAGTGAAAGCAGTGGACTAGTGAAACACATAGAATCATAGAACAATTCAGGTTGGAAAAGACCCTTGGGATCATCAAGTCAATGTAGCACCCTTGTAAGGCGTTGCACTGTCTGAATTTTTAAACTCTGTACAGAGGACAATATGCAAAATACAGGCCAGGATGCTAGCTAAGGTGCCACCAAGGCAGTGCTAGACCACCAGCTTGCTTTAGTCTTCGTGAAAGCCTGTCTCTTCATGATGACTTCTTTTAACAGCTGGAAAAAAACTAAACATTCAAAACGTGCTGTTACAGTTTATTTCTTTTCAAAGGAATGCTGGCTGTAAGTTCCATCTTGTCCACTCTTTGGAGCATTATTTCTTTTCTCTAGCACATCTGTCTGTGAACTCAGTGGCGATGAGGTCACTTCACTGAAGGTACCCACGAAGCCCCATTGCGGTCACAGACTTCCATCAGAGCACTTGATCCCAGTCTGCATTCTGCCCTTTTGAAAAGTTAAAGAGAACACACATATATCCACCACAGAGCTCAACAAGAGAGCTTTCCAAGAAAAAAATTCAAGAAAAAAAACAAGAAAAAATAATTCAAGAAAAAATAATTCAAGAAAAAACAATTCAAGAAAAAACAATTCAAGAAAAAACAATTCAAGACAAAACAAATTCAAGAAGAATATTCATTTATGGAGGAGATGGATTGCATTTAATCTTCTGTAAAGTGGATTAAAACAAGCACAGATAAGAAAAATGTTGAAATGCTGAGCAGTCTGATGGTGTAACAATTGGTTTGAGAAGCAGCTGTCCTGAGGGAGAATTGTCACCAGTAAAGCTGTGTAACAAAAAATATTGCTTAATACCACTATTTTCACCTGTGCCTCAGCCAGAGTGGTAAAAGTATTTGCAACACTTGATGGGCAGGTGAAAGCTTGCCTGAGTTTCCCAGTCTAGAGTGAGGTGACGTTGCTTCTTTGCACAAGATTGCATTGCTTTGGCTTTGCTGTTTCAATTAGAGGTGTGTTCAGGTCATGAAGTTCACTTATGGATTTTAATGTTTCCAGATGTAGGAAGGGCAGCTTTAATGTTTTCATTTTCCATTCCCAGATGAAGAGAACAGTTGTAAAGTTTGGATTCCCACCTGAGATCCATCATAGGCTGGCCAAAGCTTCGGTACAAAACAGTGGCTAGCAGCAGTTTGCAGTGCCCACAACAACAAGCACTTTCATTCTGAGGTCAAAATAATTTGCCTGCAAATAGATTTTGTCATAGTTATTAAGAAATAAAAGGGAAATGTGGATTATGGGATTAGCAATCCGGTGAACCCACACCGAAAAGTCAGGGATGATCACCCTACAGAACACAATTTGTTAGTTGAGGGCAACAACCCACAG
>NW_009694698.1:5514-5877 GCF_000703405.1 Apaloderma vittatum
GATAGCACTGGGGGGACTATTGTCCATAAATGCCAATCCCATTCATTAGCATTAGATTTCCTCTATTTGTAACCTCACCTACTCGAGCTTTCTGGCCATTGCATAATAGACACACCTCCATCTCACCAGATTTAGTCTTGTGCCACTTAGTGTTACTGGTAGACCTGATTTTGGGAAACACTTGGTCACGCTCCAGGTGTAACTGAAGAATTAACAATTTTTTTTTTATTTTTCCCTGACTCTCCTGAGTTTTAAATCATCTTTGTTTGAGTAACTCTGAACAAAAACAAGGAGTAACTTTGACTCATTAATGTATTACTGGTACAATATAAAATATATAAATTATATATCTTATATAGCTTA
>NW_009694699.1:0-9923 GCF_000703405.1 Apaloderma vittatum
AGGTTGCCCAGAGAGGTGGTGGAAGCCCCAGGGATGGGTTTTTAAGGCCAGGCTGGATGGGGCCGTGGGCAACCTGGTCTAGTGGGGGATGTCCCTGCCCATGGCAGGGGGGTTGGAACTAGATGATCTTTAAGGTCGCTTTCAACCCTGACAATTCTATGATTCTATATCAGGATTATGTTGATTTTTCCTCTAGGGTTTCACTTCAGATCTGGACTTACATATCCTCTTAAAAGAATTGTATTTAAATTACTTTTCAGAACATTGTTATGTTGGAGCACACCAAGTTTAGGCCTGTTATATTGATTTTATAATACTGAAAACATTTTATGTGTTAGTCCTATTACTAGGTCTTATCTTAGTAGAGAACATTTAATTATTGTTTTTAAAACAACTACAGCTATTACATTACTCAGTGCTCTTATTAATTTCTTTTTTTAGACTTTGTCATGAGTAGAAATTAGAGAACTCTACTTAGGCATAAGTCATAATACAAAAACCTTCTTGTAGCATTATTCACAGATAGTACCACCTTATATGTTTGCTGGAGGGGAAGTGATTGATTTCAAATAGTGTGAGACAGAATTTTAAAAATCCACCTACAGTATATAAGAACAATTTAAAAGTTGCTTCATTATTCCAAAGCCAGTAAGCTATAAAAAGTGTAGCACAAATTACTGCATGCTAATTTCTTTTACTATTCATTTTCTCATTTTGAATATTAATTGTTTAATCACCTAGAACAGCGATAATTCTAACACAATAAATTAAGCTTATTAACCTTCAGCACCTCCCTCTATTTAAATTGCTTCCTGGACTCCTTCTACCCTTCTTCTGCCCTGCTTATTCCAGTTTGATGACAAATCTTTTGAATATGAAATTTCTAGTATGCCAGTCAGGCGTTTTAGCTCTCTCCCTACATAGAGAAGATTACACGTTTTTCTTATATGTCCACAGCAGAAGGACAGGGGGCAATGGGCACAAGCTGCAATGTGCAAAATTCCAACTAGATAATTGGAAGAAGAATCACAGTGAGGGTGGTTAGACTTCAGAACAAGCTGCTGTGAAAATCTGTGGAAAGTGCATCGTTGGGATGTTTAAAACTTGGCTGAATCTGACTCGGAGCAGCCTGACCTACCTTTATAACAAGGTCCAGCTTTAATGTTCCTTCTGCTTTTGAGCATGGTTTTGAACCACATGACACCACAAGTCCTTCCTGGCCTTTCTTACTCTATCATCAGGAAAATTAGTCTGTCTTAGAAATATCGTTTCTCTGACCTCTTTTTTAGATTAGCTTTTTTGCAGATTTTTTTTTTCTTTTGCTTTTGAGATTAGATTTTTTGGTGTCAGACCTGATATGAGTTACCCCTCCTGAGGCTGACCAACTCAAAACAGGGTGGGCATGCTGCAAAAGAGTATTCGTTGTTGTGTCCCTGACTGACCCGTATTTCCATGCACTGAAATTCCCAGAGGCATATCCCGTAGTTAAGGGTACAACAGCAGAATGAGTTGAGTTCCTGTGAGCTGTGGGAGACCACGTCGTCATCCCTGCAGCTAGAAGAGCAACTGTAGAAAGTGCTGGGACACTGACAGCAGTTGAGTGATGTTAGCATGGGTCCATAATAGGCTGGTTGGTTGTTGTGTTAGTTGTTTTACAAGTTGTTGTTGTTTACAATTTTGCAAGATTCAGGTCTTGCTTCCTTTGCTTCTTTGTAATATGCCTGGTTGTTAAAGATTTTCTTGTGTATGGAGAACATTCAAGTTTTGAGGAAGATGCACAGGTGAAAATTTAAACTCAGTTTTGAGAGCAAAGCTGGGGGAAGGGTAGTTCCATATTCTTCTAGGGAGGGCACAAATAAATCCTTTAAAAAGAAGACTTCTCTCTTATTTCATAGTGTGTGGCTTGGACTCAGCAAAGGCGATCGTAACTGATGAATATACCAGTCACACTTGCTCTGTGTCTTCTGTTGAATGGCAAGAAGTAATAAACCTGAAGAAGGGATTGTCCCAGTACCATTCAAAATCTCTCCCTTATAGGTTACTCTTGAAATTTCTGAAAGAAATGTTTCAGTTTAGTAGATATTGAAAGAAATTAAAAAAAAAACCAACAAAAAACAAGCACGAACAGGATATAAAGGATTAGCCGGCCATAACTGGAATGTTGATTTGTGAAGCAAACATTTCTAATATGGTGAATTTTTCTTTTAACCACTCTTAGCATTCCAATTTGAGACATTAGGCTGCTGCCAAAAGCCCAGAGTGCTTACTTAAACTTACATTTTTCTCCCTGGAGCAGTAATTACCGTGTAGTAAACGCAGGGCAGACACCTCTTTGTGCCTGTCTATATGTAACCGTCTAGCTGTGGGACTCTGATGAAAAACACTCTCTCTGCCTTTCTGACCTTGCTGTCCATCCCATCCGTACCCGCAGCTGGAGAGGATGTGACCCGGTGATCTCAGTCATTTGTATTCTGCAGTAAAATGGGGCCTTGGTCCTGATGGAACAGGACAAGTTTCAGTTGCTAATTTTAGGGTTGGAGTTTAGGTTTTTTACTGAAAAACTGTTAGATGTGTATGACTGGAATTATGTGTTTCTTCTCTGAATAATTTTTTTTTTTATTTTTCACGTTCTTCTAGACAGAAAGAATTTACTTTCAGGTATTTTTACCAAAGGGAAACAAAGAGAAAAGCAAACCCATGTTCTTCTGCAGTAAGTGGAGTGTTGGCAAAGTAGTAGATTTTGCAGCTTCCATAGCAAGCCTTAAAAATGACAACAACAAATCAACATCCCAGGTAAATCAGTAATAATAAACATTTTCTGAGTCGTTGGGTTTTGATTTCTTTGTATTTTTTCTTTTACTTTTTGCCCCTCCTATACTCTGCTTTTTGCATCCCAGATTGGCAAATCCCGATGTTAATTTCTCTGCTATTTGTCTTACAGAAATTGAGATTATGCCATGCTGCCTCTGGAGAAGCCTTACCGTTTGAGCACACATTGGAAACGTGGCTATCTGATAAAGACTATCCATTGTACAATGGTGGAAATATCATTCTGGAGTATCTTGATAATGAAGTTCTGTTTCTAGAAGATACAGAGTCATACTTTAGTTAATCAGTAAATTATTACAAACAAAAAGAATCAAAGATTTTTTTTAGAAGTGTCGTATTCACATCACACTGTGGTTTCAAACCACAGCTGTGTCCTGAAAGCAAAATCTGTTGTTATAATAACTAATATTACAGATACTCACTTTCTAGAATAAATTCTTGCTTAATTGAGCTATATAATGTCTAATATGCTAAAAAGCTAATAATGCTTTCTTAAATTTTATATTTATTTTCATGTAAATGATGGGAAATGTATTAAAACCAAAGAAAATGTAAATGTGCAACGTATCAGTTTTCTGAAGGAAAGAAACACGTTACACTATTACAGCATTTTTTCTACATGTACAAGAACAGATTTCATTGAGTTTGGAATCCAGCACTGTCTGTCTGCCAGTTCCACATTTTCTTTTCCATAGTAGCGTAACATTTAGAAGGAACGCTTTCTGAAGCAAAAGTAAATTCACACAGATGTCTTTCTTCATGTTTGTAAATCTCAGCATCATTGTCTGATTAGGTGGGCTATAGAGAACAAACTTGAAACTATCCTTTTCTAGTTCTTGTGAAAAAGAGGAAGAAATAGGGTAAGAGAGGAAGAAATACGGTTCACCTAGAAGCATAGCACTCAATAGCTTGCAGTTTCATCCTGTCCTTTCTAACCTTAGATAAATCTAATTCTTCAGCAGTTTGCAGGGTGGACTTACTGAGCTTTAAAGCAGTTGTTTGCAATGATTGTACATTGCAGTTTCGTCCTGTCCTTTCTAACCTTAGATAAATCTCTAATTCTTCAGCAGTTTGCAGGGTGGACTTACTGAGCTTTAAAGCAGTTGTTTGCAATGATTGTACATAAAGAAGTTACACGTCTGGGTGCGTAAGTATGACCTATAGAATTAAGGTCTTTCTCAGTTGTCATTATTTCAAAATTGTTCAGTGCTCATTAAGAAGTTTCAGAATATCAGTAGTTGATGTACTCCAGTTTTTGGATCTCTTTTCCTGGATTTCAAAGTTGGATTGTAAATTCAAAGCAAACAGCGAGGAAGAACCACAAAATTGTTTTATTATAGCTGCTTTGAATTACTGAAACATAAAAACTTGTAGTGTTGCACACAAATAGTAAAGCCAGGTTAGGAAATAACCTTAAGTTCTGATGCATAACCAAGGAGCCTTTCTTCATCTTTCTTGAACTCATTCTGCAATGGCCTGTCTCTATTTAAGCTAGAGGAGCAGAACCCTTTCAAGACTAATTCCTCCAGTTTGCTTTCATCTGTTGACAATCATTCAAATGATGTTTTCAGACTAGGAGAAGCTGGAAAGGCAGTCTTACAATGACAGAAACGACGGAAAGGACCACGCATGAACGTGTGTAAGCAGAGCAGTGGAAACCACAAGCCTAAGCTCTGCTTGCAAAGCTGTCGTGTTTTTCTACCGCTCTCTGGTGCTGTGTAGTGCAAATAAACTACTGAGGTAAACTTGCTCATTGGGCCCTAGATAGGCTAGCAAGATTTTCAGCTGCAGTCAGGTGCAGCATGTCAGCTGTGTGCCATTGCTACTGAAATAACCTAGTGGCTTGTGATTAGGGCGCAGTATTTGGATAGAGCAGGAGAAATCTCTGGCACCCACAGCCTGACTCACTGCTAGATCAGTGTGACTCACCTTTCAATGAAATTGGAAAGAGATGAGCTACCTTACTTCTTCAGACACAGGGTACTTTCTTGCAGGCAACTGCCTTCCTACTCTGTTCTCATGTTTGCAAGGATGTTTCAGCTTGTACATCCACCATCACTGAACGTACTCCATAATCCCTGGAGGTGTAAATGAGCCACAGGGACACTGAATGTCTACATTGTTCAAAAATGTCAACACGGTGCGTTTCAGGGATATTGTCCTGCAATTGCAGGACATGCATAGAAGTGTGGAGAAACACTATGGGGAGGGCAGAGGACATAAGGCTAAGGAGTATTGCTAGGCCTGTGAGAAATTGAGTTTTTGGTTTGGAGAGCTGACATGAGGCAGAGAGGTGTACCCAGACCTGCAGGTGGAGGTAGGCACCACATCACAGTCACCTGGGCAGTCACAAACCTGGATTTGGTGGTTTGGGTCATTCAGTTATCATCTTCACTAAGAAAAACTGCATGTTTTTTCTCTAGTATGTGCTTGCCTAAAGGGAACCATTCTCCACTAGCTATACTGCTAGATTCTGGCTTATTTATACTGGTGTGAAAAAAACCAGCTGTGCATGGCATAGCCACTGTAGGCACAGCTGCAATAAAAAAAATAATCACAAGGTAAGAGGAGTCTACCTATCATCTTTTTCAAAGGTACTGTCCATTGGCAAAACAATAATGCAGTCTTGTTCAAGTGGCTGTAAATTACCATGGTTTTCGGTACTACCAAGTAGTACACCTTTATTATTCAGCAATATCTCTAGGATTTTTATATATTGATTGGGCTTGAATATAACCCAAAGCCATCTCAGTAAGTGTGTCGCTATTAATTTACTGTAGTTTTAGCATGACTTAGGTATTGCTAAATTATTTTACTGGATGTGGTGTGGGTATCACAAAAAGGAAGGTGCTTCTGGTTTCCATGAAAGAAAGGGTCCTCAGTGGTTGAATATTTCTGAAATTTTGATCTTTTGGCAGTGGGAAGTATGTGTGCATTTTTCCACTGACCCCATCTATCTCTCCAGCTGTTTGTCATCTCCCTTTCCAGCACAAGAGGAACAGTTCCCTTTTCCCTTGTTATTTCTTTTCCTCCCTTTCCTTCGCAATTCTCTATTCACCTTTCTTTGCATCTTAGGGTGCTGTGGTAAGGAATATGGAATAAGAGGCCAACTACCCTTGTGGGACAAGTGGCATGGGGAAGACTGAACCCCAGACTGAACCAGCTTTTCCCAGTGTTGTTCCAGGAGCAAGTGGAAAATGCCGCTACAGAACCGGATCGGGTTTTTTCCAGCAGAAAATCCACATTCTCTACTTGCCCCCTTCCTTCTGCCCCTCATTTTTCTGCCCTAGCAGTTCATGTCAAAATAATTAAAATAACAGTCATTGTGGGTAGAGTGAAGATAGGCTTGGGACGTAGGAAGTAAATCTTTGGGGAGGTCTCAAAGGTTCTACCAGGAAGGTTGCTTTCATCAATCGCCAGTGATTGCTAAGTGCTAGCAGCCTGTAAATGGCAGTACAAATACAGCAAGTCCCAGTTGATAAGACTCCAAAATGTTTTCACATTCACTTTCATCTTATTCCAGGAATGTGTCTGGAACTGTGTATAGAAGCTCATCCCACTTCATTTTCAGAAACTGAGAAGCAAAACCAAATTAAGCTAGTTTGACAGATAAATAATTGAGCAGAGGTGAAAACTCTGTCCTGATTGTTGACTCTAAGAACGAAAACTTTCCCAGAGATTCAGTATCTTGCCTAAGCTAGAACTGCTAACATTTTAGCAGTTTAAACTATAGCATATCTTTATTTAGTATGTACATTGTTTTGCTCTTCCAAAGCTTATTATCCTAGCACATTTTCATGGGGAAAGTTAAACAACCAGAGGTGGAAAAAAAGAAAGAAACACCAAAAATGAAAACACTTTGGGGGAGACATCTGACTTGTGAAACTATTGTTAATTTTATAGGCTTGTGTTTAGAAGTTGTTGAACTGTTTCACTTCGAAGTTAATAAATAAAATGTTAAACTCACTTCTAGAAGACGCAAAGAAAATGTATGCAAAGTTACTTAACCGAGAAGAGGAATTTGTCAAAAGAAATACTTAATGATTTTATAATAAACAGAACTTTCAGTGAAACTATTCAAACGGTAAATATAAAGCTTTTTGGTTATAGCTGGGCAGCAATTCTAGAGAATACACAAGGTCAAGCCTTTGCAAACATTTTACCACCAAGAATGCTCTTGTAGCAACTCCTGGCCTTGGTCCAGTTCAAATACTGCAACAAAATTGCCTGACCTATATTTGTGATATATTTAACACAGTTTGGAAAGATTTATATTAGCATCAAGAGCTCAGTTTTGCTTGGATATATGATTTGTTAGATTAGCTGAGCAATGCCGTAGCAAACAAGAAATCATACACTACGAAAGCAGGCAGTCTTGTACTTTTCATCATTTTCCTTTTGTGTGTCTGTTTTAGACAAGTCTGTGCCCTGCAGTGTGATCAGTCCGGTTTGAAAACTTTTATCAATAAATCACCTCTGTTCATCTTCCTTATCAGGTGTCACATAAAAATAGACCTCCTTGCAGTTCAGTTCTCCTCATAGTAGCCACTTACATGAAATACAAAATTTCCTTTCAGCTGTGTCCTGGTTTTGGCTGGTGGTGTGGCTTGAGCTAGAACAAAACCAATTCTCCGTTCGGTGATTTTACTTTTCAGCTAAGGCTCTTCTAAGAGACTGCACTTTCTGAAGTTAAAGGCATGTTTTTGCAGACAGTGTCTGCTTCTAGAAGTGATAGTGCTTAATGTTTATAGTTGCTACTAAGGGATAGTAGGCAGAAAAACTCTTGCTTATACTTGCCTCTACAGAATCCAAGGTCACTGCTAAATCTTTAGTGCGCTGTTCAAGTGCTATAAGTACAAGAGTCGTTATTAAGCAAAAAGATTGCACATGCAGGGAGGAGTGGACAGGACAGGTGACCCAAACCTGAGCAACGAAAATATTTCATTCCATATACATCACATTCACTATAAAATTGAGAGATCACAAGGGTCAAGCCCTCTTGTATGGCTGGTATCTGAGAAGGGCTCCATCCATTCTTCTGCATTCAATCCCAATCCGTACAGCTCCTGAATCCAATTCCTATCTACAGCTGAGTCCAGTCTGGGACTTCCCCAGTGCCTGTTCTGCAGCGTCAATGGTGACATGATCGTCATCATGTTCAATATTGGTTTTGTGTGTATTTGTACGTATTTCATTACTTTCTTATTAATGTTATTAAATTTTCCTTTTATTGTTACTATTTATTAAAGCTGGTTTAGTTTTTTTTCCAACCTGTAAGTCTCTCTCCCTTATTCCCATTTTCTTCTCCTTCTGGGAAGGGAGAGGGGTCAATAGAGAACATCTGTCTTTTGTCTAGTGGCCAGCCCAGCCAACCCTTGACAGCTGGGACAGAGTTAATTTTCCTCCTAGTAGCTGATACAGCGCTGTTTTGGATTTAGGATGAGCTGTTGCTAAGTAGGGCTTATCCTAAGTCAAGAACTTTTCCGTTTCCCATTATTTGTCAGCAAGCAGGTGCACAAAAACAGGAGAGCTGACCCAAACTAGTCCAAGGGATATTCCACACCATAGGATGTCATACTCCATATATAAACTGCGGTGAGTTGGCTGGGGGATGTCGATCGCTGCTCAGGGACTAAGACCAGGGAGAGAGGTATCTGGTACCTGAGGGAATGAGGCCTGCTAGAGATGATTTATTATGACCTGGACAACATGCAGTTACCCACAGATCCCGAAGAGTCAAGTGCATATGACCCATCTGGTGGAAATTTGTGAGAGTGCACCATTGTCATATGCCAACTCATTGGCAATATTGGCTGTTTTCCTTTGCTGATTCGTTCTTCTTCTCCCCACCTGCAGCCTGGGTTTGTTTCTGTTTTCAGTCACATACACCAGCCACAGCTCCTTGTTTTTCTTTGCTTCAGCATATTCTCACAGCTAGTGACCTTCACAATGTCCTTCACAAACTCTTGTCAAGTGAGGCCTAAAACTTGTCTAAAAACAGGCTGCCTGGCTTGTTCGAAACATGTCTGCTGTTCTCTAAATATCCCACAACGCAGAATTGGAAATCCCTTTTTAAAGCCTGTAAAACACTTTCTGTAATGTTAAGTATACTGTTAATGATGTCAAAGAAACTATTTTCCCTAATACTGGGGCAGTCCAATATAGCTTGTACTGAGGCGTGTTTGGCAGCTTGCCTCAACAAAAACTGAGTTAGAGCCAAAGTGCCTCTTTCAACTGGCTGCATGCTTTTAGTATAACCTTCTGCGGAATGACTGGCAAAATAATTAATAAAAACACACCTTATCATCTCTGCAGTTCTTTCATGACTGTGAATACTTCAAAACAACTTGTCTCACACAACAGCACGACTGGTGATGGAAAGCGTGTCATCGCAGCCGTGGAACAGGCAAAATTATCCTCCATTTGGCCTTGAACAAGTATTTAATGGTGGGTTGGATTGGCACTGGGGAAATGGGGTAAGGCCGCTCCTTCTGGTCATGTAGACATTTTTCTGATCATTTCAAGTCATAAAGCAAACTGCAGCCCTTGTGCTATTTACAGTAAATCATCATTTTACATAAGACAGTGAGTTACCTCAGTTGCAGTTTGTCGACACAAGACAACACCTCAGTGTTTTACCTTTACTTGGTGAAAGACAATAGTGCCAAAAGAGCACAGAAAAAAATAATGAAACTGGTATCAGTCGGTCTTGGAAAGTTTGTATTTTTTTTTCCTTTGTGTAACTTACAGTAAAATTGAAAGCGCATCATTTGAACTGCAAATTATTTTCAAAAATCTTTCTTTGAAAGCTAGAGAGCTTTACTGAAAATGTGTTTTCTGTGCGTATTAGAAATATCCGTTGTCTCTGGTTATTGATTTGGTGTTACTCTAACAATAACTGCGAGCCAGAGGGACTAACGAGAGGGGGCAAAGGAAGCCTTTTCAGAGGTGGTGGGAGTTTGGGAGTAAAACATCAAGATGTAAGGGAGAAAAACCACATCCGTAAGAAACTTACTCGTTTTCCTGGTTTTTAAGTGCTGTAACGTGAGCGGACGAAATGCCGTTTTACTTTGAGCGGCCTTCTTCACACGACA
>NW_009694700.1:0-1594 GCF_000703405.1 Apaloderma vittatum
ACATTGCCTGAGCAAAAGGCTTCTTTTTCTTTAAAAAAGCTAAAACGAAAAAAAAACTTCGCCAGCAACACCAAAACGCCTGCGAAAACGAAACCAATGCAGCCAGAGCTACCACCCTGCCTTTTTATCCCTTCCTGCTGGGGTTTGACTGGACTTCTGATTGGCGGAGAATGAGATTCTAGAGTAAACCAATGGGAACAGAGATGGCGTAGAAACCAATGGAAGCCAAGAGAAAGTTTGACATCACGAACACCGATTGTCCAATAGCCAAGAGCAGCCTTGAGTCATCTCATTTGCATACGGTCCCTATAAATACGGGTGTCTCTGCTATTGTACTTACGTCGTTCCTGCAGTAGACAGGTAGTGGCAGACTTGTAAAATGCCGGAACCAGCTAAATCAGCTCCTGCTCCTAAGAAGGGCTCTAAGAAAGCCGTCACCAAGACGCAGAAGAAAGGTGACAAGAAACGCAGAAAGACTAGGAAGGAGAGCTACTCGATCTACGTGTACAAGGTGCTGAAGCAGGTGCACCCCGACACGGGCATCTCGTCCAAGGCCATGGGCATCATGAACTCGTTCGTCAACGACATCTTCGAGCGCATCGCCGGCGAGGCGTCGCGCCTGGCGCACTACAACAAGCGCTCGACCATCACCTCGCGGGAGATCCAGACGGCCGTGCGGCTCCTGCTGCCCGGCGAGCTGGCCAAGCACGCCGTGTCCGAGGGCACCAAGGCTGTCACCAAGTACACCAGCTCCAAGTAAATTTCTGTCTGAAAGATCATCTAAACCAAAGGCTCTTTTAAGAGCCACCCACACATTCAGTAAAAGAGTCGTTAACACTGATTCCGTTTGGTGAGTGGTACTTGTATTTAGCACTGTTTTAGTTTCCAGTCCAGGATGTACAGTTTGTTAGAGAAAATATGTTACAATACTGAGAATGTTTCAGGTCGTGTCGTGTGTGCTCTACCCCGACGTTTCATCGGGTAGGTCTATAAAAAGAATGTTAAGCTCCTAATCTAAGTTTAAAGCTATTAAAGTTTTCCTTTCTCATTTTAGAGTAATTATGTCAGCTCTAGTTTTTTAGTAGCTACAGAGAAATAATCACGGTGGGAGGAGTTCTCTTTTTAACAATAACATTCTAATACTGGTTTTTACCTTTTCTAATAAAATGTTGTCCCCTTTAAACATTAGCTGTTATTTCCAAAAGTCTTGGCCGCAAGCCAGAACGGCTTGTTTACTGAAAGTGCTCGATAGGGATTTATCTGTGTATTGTGTGGTACTTACAAGACATTGTTGAATTTATCACACCATCTACAGGGAAAATGAAATGGTTTAAAGCACAATTCAAATTTCCTTAGTCTCCGACGTTTCATGTGAAATTAACAGCTTTTTTTTTTCTCTGATAGACGGTAAGTATAGCAAAATAAAAAGGTTCCTTATAGCTCCCAAGTGACAACGTCACAGGAAAATACGTGTAAAAAATACGGCATGGTTTAGGGGAAAAAAAAAAAGGGCGAACCAGAGCTCTTTATCTAACTTCAGGTAGCACAGTTTGTACAGGGAAAGCTGTTTTCTCGAAAAAGCCTTTTGCAAGAG
>NW_009694701.1:0-13837 GCF_000703405.1 Apaloderma vittatum
GAGATAAGATGGGTTTTATCTGCAGTGGTCCCCAGCCTGCTCCCGGCGAGCATGCGTTCAGCTGGGCTGTGTAGGGCTCCTCGAAGTCCATCCTGGAAGGCTCCCACCTGGTACTGCAGAGGGATGCTTGGCATCCTGGTGTGGGTTTGGGTGGATGACTAGTGGGGCATCCCAGCTAGCCCCAGCAGAGCAAGCAGGGAGGCAGCCCAGGCAACATGGCCCAGAATGGACCCGCCATAGGAAGCCAGCTTCCATTTGCTGTGGGGCAGCTAGCAACTAGAAGGTGGGCAGTGAAGCAAATCAAGCCTCCCCGCTGTCTCTTCCCCAGAGAATGCAACATTTCCTCCTCGATGGGGAAGCCTTGGCTGTGTGAGATGATGTGTGAGTGAGACCTGAGATGAGATTGGCTCTGCAGGGCAAGACTTTGAGAAGCCTGTGTTAAGGCCACAGATGCTGCTCAGCCGAGCAACCCAACAAGTATTTGTTTGCAGGTGGAAATCACTTTGCTTTGCCAACCCGCCCGCACAACCACAGCCTTCAGCACAGTTGTGACGCACGCCCTGCTGTGGAGCTGCCCTCTTGAGCCTCTGTGACGGAGACGAGTGTTTTTCTTAATGAGGAAGGGCTCCCCACATCCGTAATGCCCTCTCAAGGGCAGAGGCATCATGCTGGACTTACTTGGTTTGGCTTCTGGTAACTGCCTTCAGCTAATCACGGCGCTCTCTCTGTCGTATCAATGGAAGGTTTTCACCATGAGTGCACACGCAGAGCATGAGCAAAGTGTGATCACAGCTGAGAAGGGCAAAACTTTGCCCCAAACCCAGGCTGGAGTTTAATACTGAGTAATGGTGCAAGAGGAAGAGAAACTAAGAGGCACCAACACAAGCAAGCGAATGTCTTCTGTAGCAGGGGCAGCAAGTAAGCTCTGTCCTTGCCCAGCAGAACACATCTGGTTCTGAGGCTGAAGACGAGCTGGGAGCTAGCCCAAGTGTTTACTTCCCAGTTAGGAAGGAGACTATGCGTCTGCTAGTTCATTAATGCTCACTGTGAGATCTTCTCTGAGGATTGGCTGGAAGTCTCACAGCAAGCAAGGTTAGACTAAACCCAGACTCCCACGCCCAGATGGGCCCCTGAATTCTGCTTTCTAGTCCTGAGCTATCTACAGGCTGGCTCTGGGGCTCCTCGGGATGGAGGAGCTCCACCAACTTTCCCAGCTGTAACACTAGAGCCAAAATGTCTATTTTCTTGACCCACGAGTCTTTTAAGCAAAGCTGTGTAAGTAACACCTCAGAAAAGCCCCCCAGGCTAGTCCATCATAGTGTGCCTAGGGCTCCCTGCTTGGTATTCCATAGTGAGCCCAGCAGATGCAGTTGTTTGGAGATGTTTTAGCTGCTTGGGGCTGTCTGGTAAGGTGGCTGAGCCCTTTGCTTGCCACACTTGCTTGGGGAGACCTAATACAAGTCTCTCATTAACTAGGGAAACATTAATTGGTGGTGCCTTGGTTACTGTAGGCAGGAGAGGCTCCCGCAGAGCTCTGCAAATGATTGCAGTTGCTCTTCTGTTTTCTCTCGCTCACAGAGCAGTTCAGAACAGGAAATTTGTAAAGGGCAAGGGAGGGAGCAAAAAGTCTGCTGGTGGTGCAGCTCGTACAGTTCCAGGCTGGCCACATCCATGCTGGTGCTGGTTTTCCTGGGATCTGCTCCCAGCGCTGGGTAAAAAAAACCCCTATTCTTGTGGTTAGAGCAGCGAGGCTGTGGATTTCTGCTTTTGCTATTCCTGTCTCTCCTCCTGACCCTGCGGCAGAGGTAGGAGGCATTTATATTTAGAAATGCTGAACATCCACTGCTCTGTTGATGCAAATGGTGACTGTGAGCACCCAGCTCACCGGTTTTGTGAGCAAAAAGAAGTCAGGGCTGGTAGTAATGCTGAAGTGTATGGGACAATTGCTCACTCAGTGACAAAAGCTCCCCAGAGAAAAGGGATCAGATGGCTGCAGGCTGCATCCCTTTCATCCAGCCAGACAAATCCATCTACTTCTTTTCATCTCTGTCAGCAGCACATTTCCTTGTGTGTCTTGCTTGAACGTCTGCCACAAAACAGCTCCAGGCTGAGAATTAAAATCATACTATCATTATATTTCAGAAGACTTGGGCAAGAACACTTTCCTGTTATTGTAATTCTGAAAATACAAAAAGTTCAGGGCTTTTGGCAAAGTTGTTCCTGTTTCCCCAGATGCCCTTGCTGGTACTGAACAGAGAGGAGCACCAGGCTTGCACAAAGGAAGCTGGCCAAAGCCTTGGCAATCCATCTGACAAAATTCTTGTCTGTCTGTAGCTTCCCCAGGCTCACTCACCCATGCTGCCTTGAGGTGTGCCTGTGAGGGGGCTGTGTTTGTCAGCCTGTCACTCATGGAGAAATATAGGAGGTGGAGGCAGAGGTGAGGAGCATGTGCTTGGATGTGCTGAGGAGCATCAGTAGGATCCTCTTTGGATACCTTGCTGCCCTCATCCACGGGAGAGGAACATTAACCCAGGGAGGGTGAAGCAATGGGGCTAAAGCTGGCTTTTCCTGACCTCAAAATTAGAAGGGATCCCACTTCTGCGGGAAGTGGGATTGGCCAACAGGGGAGATGTGGGTGTGATGGCCAGTGAAATGCGTGGGTGCCATCTTTCAAGAATCATTTGCCCAAGCATCAGCCCACACACACACCTCCCCAGTGTCACTGGCAGTCTCTTTGCCTCAGGGAATTCAGAGCTGCAGTAAACAGGCACTGGCACATCAGTCCCTGAGAGAGTGGCAGAGCTGGCATGGCAGGAGAAGTCAAGGATGAGGAAGGGGTTGGCAGGCAGAGGAATGGTGGGTGCACTTAGGGCAGTGGCACATATCCTGCTTATTCTGCAGCTGGGTAGAGAGCAAGCCCCGTCTTCTCAAGCATCCATATTTTCCTTGTAAACCAAGAGGTTTCCTCCAGGCATCTGTGTCGTCTTTGTTACCCAGCATCTTTTCTGCTGAATTGGGTCCCAATGGGACTGCTCTGTGTGGAAGTGAAGAAAGGGGCTTTCCAGCTGCAGGCATGGATAGCTCTGAGCAGGCTGCAGCCAGCTTTATTGCTGTGCCCCGGCCTCTGGACAAGCTCAACCTTTGTTAGGATTCACCAAGGAAACCCGCTTCTTCCTGGCCTTGCCAGGCAGATACACAAGTCCAGCATCCTGGGAAAGGGGTGAGTGTGGGACCAGCTCCTTCAGGGTGGGATGGGATTGTCTATTGCGTTCCAGCACAAGAGAAAACCTCCTCGTTCGCTTGGGCTCGTGGCAGGCTCTGCCAGCTCTGGAAAAGCAGAGTTGATTCATTAATGTGGGAAATCAGGCAGAGCTTCCTCTCTCTAGGGCTGTTTTAAACTTGTTTCCCTTTCTGCCTATGCTGGTCTGTGGGCCACACACATGTTTATGCCATTGGTACCTGATGCTGTGGTGATGGGCCCCTTGGACAGCTGGGTGGAGCATGTGCAGCCTTGCTCTGGGCCATCTGGCCATGGGGGGCTGCAAAAGGTTGGGGGCTGTGCCTCTGCAGAAGGGTGGCTGTCTTCTGCACGGGGCTCCATGTGCAATGCCGCCTGGCTCCTCTCTGGGGACGAAGGTCGGGAGACCCCAGCTCAGTCATGGGAGAGAGATCTCGGCCTCCTTCAGATGGAAAATGGGACCAAGCGGTTTTGGTTGGGTGCGTGTTTTAGAGAGGGAGGGGGACAGAGGAAGCCTGACTTCCTCCTTCCACCAAAGACAAGTGCTGTCCTGTCTGCTGATAAGAAATCACGTGCCAGTGACTTGTGGGCTGAGATGCCTTAGCAAGGACTTGGGGACAGTTAATCAAGTAAAACTGGGGCCCCACGGGAGCTGATGTTCTGAGCTCTTCTCCACGTGATGGTAGCAAAGGGACCTTCCCTGCTCAGCCCTTGCTTGCATGGGTAGCCATTGAGCATGAAGGAACATCTAGCAGCGCCAAGAGACACTTCTAACCCTTTACCAGTGCGTGCCAGTTGTAACCCTCCCATCCTGTGTAGCCCTGTGCTAGAGATCTTCCCCATGCAGGGAATTAGAGGTTGACCCTGCTGCTTGTTCAGCGCTTGCCTTCCTGAACAGGGTGGTTGCTGAACCCCTGTACCCCTGCATCCTAGCATGTGATAGCAAAGGGAAAACACTGTGAAGGAATTAGAAAGAACCAGAGGACTAGAGAGACACAGTTTTAGGAGAAAGATTAAAGAAGTCTGATGCAGAGAGCGCATGTGATTGCTGGTCAGGATGGGAGTCTCTCTGCTCGGCTGGGCTGGGCTGCTGCTGACACCCCAGCAGTGGGATGACCCCGGTTAATGGGAAGGAGGAACGTTCTTTGTTTTTCCAGAGGGTCTTTGGAAAGCTCCTTGCCCAAATGCCAGTAGAGTTCAAGTCCATCCCAGGTTTTTCCCTAGCACACCATTGTTGTGGGGCAGAGAAGAAAATGGATCTTGACGTGGGGCTGGCCGGAGGGGGAAGGGAACCCGCTGTGTCCAGGTCCCTGTGCCTGCTTAGGAGTTTGGTGAGCAGGGGAGGGCTTGGTGCCCCTTCAGATGTG
Source organism: Apaloderma vittatum (assembly GCF_000703405.1). Taxonomy (NCBI): domain Eukaryota; kingdom Metazoa; phylum Chordata; class Aves; order Trogoniformes; family Trogonidae; genus Apaloderma; species Apaloderma vittatum. Next base: position 4,606 of record NW_009694701.1, read on the forward strand.
TGCGGGCAGCTCTGCACAGGCTCCTTGAGGATTTGGGCTGCAATAGGGGTCTCATATACAGCCTTGGCCTAAGTCCTGGCAACCTGCTGAGATCATGCAGGCAAGAAGAGATTTTTATTTGTTTTTTCCTGTTAGAATGACTGCTGCCTGGCCTCAAGGAAGTTTCTTCAGACTTTCCACCTGCATAAGTTTGCTTTTGAGATGGGGAGAGGCACAGGGAACTTCAACACAGAGGAAAGGAAAGAATGGCTGGAAATTTCTATGCCATGGGATTCAGAAACCTGATGCCTGGTTCTAACAGACCAGTCAAGGTGGGGAAGGCTTCAGGTCCTTGCACTCCGCAGGCAGGCTTAGCTGCTGCTGGGAAAGGGTCAAGCTCAGCTAAATTAGCAAAGAAAGTTTTTATTTTTGTTTGTTTGGAGTTGTTTTTTTTTAAAAAAACCACAATGTGGATAAAAGAGGAGTCAGACAAGACTGTGTAGAAAGAGTAGCTGTGGGTCCTGAGCTGTCAGAGTGGTTACAGCACACCTCTCCATGAGCTGTGTGAGATGCTCTCTGTATCCTGGACAAGGGAAGCCCCTATGACTAGGGCAGATGCTGGACTGAAGGGGGGCCCTGAGATATCCTAGACCCATGGCTAGTGCTTCGTTAAAAGAAAATCCTGAGGCAGTGAGGGTATGTGCAGGGCTGTAAATCATTGCTAGGGTGTGTTTTACAGTCTCTGGCAAAGTCCAGGCAATGTCCTCTTGCAAGAGCCTGTTCTGACCTCACGATATCTCTGTGCGTACAGAAACTGTAGGAAAATATATTTGCCTCCTAATGAGTGAGAATGGAATTTGCTCCATTTGAAATATAGTTGCCACAGCCCATAGACCTTTTGGGGATGTTTGCTGCTTTTATTGCAATTGTTCATCTTGCTTCTCAGCCCATGACCAGGCTCTCCTGGGATGTGTTGACCTGCTTTCTGGCTTGGCCCATCCCTGCAGTGATGATATTGCAGGACAGACCCCTCATTTCACAGGAAGCAGTTTGCATGTATCCGATGTTTAGTGCTTCTGCAATCCCAGACCAACCATCTACTCAGAAATAGAGCAAAATGCTCAAATGTGTGGGTGCAGAGACTAGAAGATGTGAGGCCAGAGGTGCTGTATGTGGGTGAACAGGGGCACCTTCATCTCCCCACCTCTTCCTCCTCCCCCACCTCACTGAAAAAGGAGATGCCCACAGCCTTCTCAAAATGCCTCCCCCGCCAGCCAGCCTCCAGCACCCCTCGTCCACCAGCACCCAGACCAGATCCTCTTGCAGACCACCACAGGAAAGGTGGAGGCTGTCTCCCCATCTTCCTCATTGCTTCCTACCCCTTCCTTTTGCCCCAGGAACAGCAGGCTGGGAAGCAGCCTTTGCCCAGGTTGGAGATGAGAGAGGCTGAACCCAATGGCTTGAAGGGACTTTGCTCAGGGAAGGAGAGAAGAAACCTGCAGAACAGGAGGCCCAGGGCAGGAGCAGAAGACATGGGGATGAGCCTACATCTGGCTGGGATCCACTGCTCCCTTGCAGCTGCCAGAGGGCAGCTGGAACAGCTTTATGGAGCAGGGCAGCATCACACTGGTATGCAGGGAGGAAGGGAGCTGGGCTAGCTTGGCAGAGGGCTGCAGGGCAGGCTGGAGCTGTGCTTGCTGAGCCTGCTGGCAGAGGTTCGTGCTGATGGCTGAGGAAGCGGTTAGCAGTGCAGGTTACAGGGCTGGAACAGGACAGCAGGGTAAGTGCGGAATTCCCCTACTCTTTTCCTCCTCCCTCGCTCTCCTCTCTATTGCTGCTGGGGCCATTTCCTCCCTGAACAAGTTTCTCTTGTGTGAGTTGTTTGCATGATTTCCTACTGCTCCACTCAGCCAAAATAAGGAGCTGGGAATAAACTGTTCTCACTGTAGACAGGGACCTTATCAAGAGAGGGAGAAAAATTTGTCAAAGCAAATTCTACTGAATGCTGGATCTCTTGTCCTAGGGCTTCTGGGGTGAGAGGGTGAAGGGAGAAGCTGCTCTGAGGATAAAGTGTCTTGCTCCACACATGGGGGGATCTGCGTGGTCAGAGCCTTTTCTAGAGGAAGGGAGGAGGATAGCTGGAGAACTGGTAACACTTCATCAGTTCTTCTTGTGTGTCAGAGCTGGGTGTCACCGTTACTCCCTTCTCCTGCCTCCAGTCCTCAGATGTGGACATTTTTCCCACCAGACACTTGAGATCACTCAGACCCAAGGATGGCCCTGACCCTTCTGCTCTAGGATTGTTATCTCTCAGAGGATGGAAAGATCACCTTGTGCCAGGGATATCCTGTGTGACCTTTGCGATTCAGAGTGCTAACAAGTCCCCTTGTGCCAGGATGGAGCTGGTGAGCAAGTGGAAAAGCTGAGAATGAGCCCTTCTGTTTGTCAGGCCCAGGTTGGCCACATTTCCCCTGCCCACAGCTCCTTCATTCCCTTGCCCTTTCCAAAACTCCCCGTTGCCCTTTCTAAAAGTCCCAGCTGGGCACCCACCTCCGTGGCTGCAGGCAGGAACATTGGGAGGGAGGGAGGGAGCGAGCAGGCAAGCAGAGGAGAGGCATGCAGACAGCTGAGGGAAGGACAAGGTTCTGAACATGGTGGGGTGGGGGGCTTGTTCTGGAGAAGGCACAGCGCCATGGCTGGGTGAGGAGAGGTGTCTGGCAGTGAGTGGGTATCTCTCCATCACCACACCCTGGCTCCAGGGCTCATCTGTGAATGCAGCCTTCCAGCTTGCAGCAGCCTGTCGGCAGCTGGACTGTGCGGCTGCTGTGGCAGAGAGGTGTGCTTGTAGCCTTGGCTCTTAGAAGAAAGCGGAGATTGGCACAATGCCTCTGTGCCTCAGGTCTCCTGGGTTAGCAGGAGACAATCCCGATTCCTGGTTGGCATCACTGCCTGTGGCACAGAGTGCCTCAGCACACATGCGCTGTTGGTGGGCTCATCCCAACCCGGTGGCTTTGCTGCAATTCCCCTGAGGAGCTCATGGCTCTTGCAGCCATTTCAGGAAGCTGAGGGCTGGCAATGAGGAAAGGGGGAAACAAATGCAGAAATGAAAGCACAGGAAAAGGCTGCACCTGGGTGAAGAAGGAAGAGGGAGGAGGGGGAAAGCAATCCTTCGAAGCAGGCACATCCCAGCTTTGAGGTGAAAGTTCTGACCAGGTGAGGGTCATCACCTCATCACCTCCACAGCATAAATGCCCAAACTTGCTCAGCTGCCTCATTAAGCTGCAAAGCCACCCAAGCCAGGAAGAGTGAGATGCCGGCAACAGTGGAGAGGGCTGCCCGGGGTTTCCACCTCCCCCGGGTGACTACCCCACTTGTCCCCATGTGATGACATGGTGTGGCGTGGGTAGTGGCAGGGGGACCTAGGGGGATTCCTGGGGGTGCAGGGGCTGACTGCAGCAGGGCATGACCCCAGCCGCTGCGCTTTTCCCCCAGGAGCCCAGTGCGGCTCTGGAAAGTGAAAGCGGCAGAGGTTTAAAGTTCAAGCTGAATTGCCTTGGAAAGTCCCCCATCTGAGCAGTCTTATCTCTACTGTACCTGAAAAAGGCAGATCCTGTGGCCTCCTCCTGCACGTGGTGTCTGGGAGCGGGTTTGGAGAAACAGGGGCTGTCCCTACAAGCAGGCAAAGGACACCTCCATGCAGGTGCCACCTGCAGTAGGGACTGTCCCTTGGTATGATCCCAAGGCTGGGGTCAGCAAGAGCCCACTGCGGGGAGGGGTATTCTTGCAGCTGGTCACTCAACTCTGCCCTTTGCTTCTTCCTACTGCTAGCTTGGCCTGGCCCCTTAGCTGTGCCCCTGCCCTGTGGTCTGCTGAAGGCAGCTGGACCCTGCCCATGGGGCTTCTCAGCCCCGCTTGCAGCCCTCTCTCCTGCCCTGGGGAGCATGGGTGGCAAGGGGACACTCCATGGTGGTGCAGAGACAGATGTTGATGGCCTGTCCTTCCAGCAGGGAATTCCCTGCCGAGGTGTGAACTGGGCCTTCCCTGAGGATGCAGCCTCTCCTGTCAGCCTTTACCTTGGCAGCAGTGCGAAGAGGACCCAGCCTTCTTTGCCACCAAAATGAGACTCGGCTGAGGGTGCCCAGGGTCCTGGGTGTTGGCTTGATCCTTGGGTAGTGCTTGGCAGAAGGTGGATAAAGGACATATTGGGGACTGGGCTTCGCATCACACTCATGTCCTCCCTGCAGCTGGTGACAGGGCAGCCTCAGCCTTGCTTTGCTGCAATGCTTTAGGGCCAAGTCTTGCCTTCCCACCTGTGGAGGGATGCTGTCCATCCCCCACATTGCAGGTAGCATCCCCAAAGATGGGCTGTGCAGCAGCCAGGGCTGGCACTGCTTTTACCCCACATCGTTTGGCCCTGCCTGCATCCACCGAGTAGTGTGGGTAACAGGAGCCCACTTACAGCCTGGCCTTCATTTTGGAGCTGATCCCTGACAGAGATAAAAGCCACCAGTGGCCTCAGCACAGCAGCGAGGAGGTGGTGGGAGGCTCAGCTTGCGCTTGCCATGCTCTGCAGAGTGGGAACTGCTGCCGGCTCCTCGCTCCTGCCTGCTCCTTGCTCCTGCCCTCTCCTCACTGCTGCCCACCATGGCCAGGTCTGGACTGGGGGGGCCAGTCCTTCTGCGCAGGCGGGACCCAGGAGTGCAGCAGGTTGGCGGAAGAGACTGGAAATTCCCTCTCGGCTCTGCCTCTGTCATGCTCTCACTTCTGTTCTGACTGCACGGGGGCCAGCGTGAGGCCTGGCTGGAAATAAAACCTCCCCTTGGGTTGGGGGACTCCGGGCTGCCTGGCAACCACATGGCTGTGGGGGCCACCATCCTGAGGGCTCCCTGCTGTCCACTGAACTCTGATGGCTGCACCTCTGATGTCCCTCTGTGCCTGCAGGCTGCGTGCCAGCCCTGCCACGGCAGTGCTGAAAGGGAAGGATGTGGAGGAAAGAAGAGGAAATTGGTGTGGGCCAGCAGATCCGCTGGCATGGGAACGTGCTGTGCAGGTGATCTTGGATCAGCGCTGGGCTCCTGCTGGGCTTTGGCTGCCTGCCTTCGTGGAGGGGAAAGCAGAAGTTCAGTGTATAGCTGACAGCAGGGAACTGGAATTCCCCAAGCAGCTGCCAGAGCCCACATCTCCCTCCGCAGCTGCCAAACCCAGCCCCCGGCCTCCGCAAAACACCTCCCAGGCTCTCTGGACCTGGAGAGAAAAAGTCTGGCTCCTGGAGGCCAGGCTTTGGGCAGTGCCGGGTCTAAGCCCTGCACATGCTCTGAGGGTGCAAGGGAAGAACCTGTGGTGTTTAGTGACTACAGGAGGGTCCATTCTGCATGGGGATCAGAGCAAAGGACTGCCCTGAGGAGCCTCGGGATGTGTTCCTGCCTTGCCCTGCTGCTGAGTTTCCTAAGGGAGAGGGCAGCATGGAGAGGCACTGAGCTGGTGGGGAGGGGTCTGGGGAAGGCAGGGAGGTTATTCCTCCATGCAGCAGTGGAGGACGTTTACTCCTGAGCATGCCACTTAGGACTCTGTTTTTCGTTGTTGTTTTTTTCCCCTTCCTCATTCACTTCATCCCCTTTGTAGGTTGGTTCACCTAGCCATTATCCACTGTGTTCCAGCTGTGGCACTCTGCTGCATCGCTCAGCTGCCCAGGGAGGTGCTGGAGATCCAAAATGATCTTTTCCAGGTATGTGGATGTGATAGGCAGAAGATGGGAGGAAGGAAGGCAGGTACAGCAGGCTGCACCCTGGGTAGATGTCCCATCCATCTGCCTGTTCCCCAGGACTTCCAATGCACTTCCTCGGGTAGATGTCCAGTCCATCTGCCCTTTCCCCAGGACCCCCAACCTACTTCCTCCAGAGAATGGTGAAGGTCCCCTGTGAGCAGCCCCTTTTCAGGGAGGGAAAGTAGGGTGTGGGAGATACCTTGAGATAGAGATGTGACAGTTCCCAGCACTGCAGGGTGAAGGGGCCCTTTATGAGGAACCAGGACATTGCAGGCAGCCACAGAGGGTGGAGCAGGCATGGCTTGAATGTGGCAGGGTAGATAACCTGGGAAAGTGAGACCTGCCTCCATGGGTGTTCTTCAAGCTGAGATGCAGGGGGCAACAAACCATATGCGTCCCCTGGTGCCATCCACGTTTAACCCTGGGACAGGGATGGGCTGCTGCACTTTCCTAATTTCCTGTCCCCACCTCCTCTCTAGACCCCCCTCCACCTTGCCGTGTACCTGGAGCAGCCCAGTGTCATCCAGGCGCTGATCCACAAAGGAGTGAACCCTGGGCTGCAGGACCGCAACGGCAACACCCCACTGCACCTGGCCTGTGAGCAGCAGCGCCTGTGGTGTGCCCAGCAGCTGTTGCAGGGCACAGCCCTGCCAGAGGGCACGACCCAGCCCCATGGGCACCACCAGGACCTGCAGCTCCAGAACTGGCAAGGTGAGACCTTGAGGGCAGCCCAGTGTGGAGCCAATAGCTGGGTTGGGGCAGAGACCGTGCATTGTGTATGCAGAGATCTGGGAGCGCAGCAGAGTGGGCGCAGGGTTGGTGTGCCTCGGGGTGGTCCAGGCTGACTATGGCTTTCTCTCCTGCCTCCTCACCCCAGGCTTGGCTTGTCTGCACATCAGCACCTTGAAGGGGAACATCCCAATGATGTCTCTGCTGCTGGAGAGTGGCGCCAACATTGATGTTCGGGTAAGGCTGGGGGCATAGTGAGACGTTTGGGTGAGGTTGGGCACAGTGCGCTGCTGCCTTGGGGACTCCCTCCAGTCTTGGGACAGGCACTGCCACGTGGTGGCAGGACTGCTCTGGGGCTTGGAGGCACTGAATTTTGAGGAAGAGGAAAACTGTTAGGTACTATAACTGCAAAAAAAAAGAGTCCGCCCTTTGCTCCCTGTCAGGAGGGTGCAGTTGGGTGCTGTGGGGCCCGTCTGAGGGGACCTTGCACCCATATCCTTGTGGTGTGTGGGTTGCAGGAGGGTACGAGTGGGAAGACCCCATTGCACCTGGCCGTGGAGTGCCACAACCGCAAGGCCGTCCAGTTCCTGCTGCGCAACGGGGCGTATGTGGATGCCCAGATGTACAATGGGTGCACCCCGCTCCACCTGGCTGTGGGCCGCAAGGATGCTGCCATCGCCGCCATTCTCTCACACTCCGGGGCAGACACCCTGCTGAGGAACATGGAAAACGAGACAGCCCAGGACCTGGCTGATGGCCATGACGATGTGAGTCTGTGAGGGGGGAGGCCTGTGGCTCTGCAAGCCTGTCAGGGGGGATGCAGGAGTCTGACAATTTGTAGGGAGAGCTTCTAGGAGGTGTTTCTAGCTGTGCCCATCCTCCCCCATAGAGTGCACAGTTGGCTCTGAGGGTGTGTGGGTGCCTGTTGCCTTGAGCCCTAGGGAAAGCCCAGGCAGGGTTTTCTGGCAATTCCATGGGGAGATGGGAGGCTGCTGGGCTGCTGGGCAGGTCTGAGACCCCGCCAAAGCCTGATGGAGACATGACCCTGGATCCTTACACATCCACACCTTTGGCCTTTGCAGCTCCTCGCCTTGCTGCCCTTCGATGACCTGAAGATCTCGGGGAAGCCTGTTGTGTGCTCTGAGTGAGCGGCTGGACTCCTTTGGCCCTTCAGGCTGCCTCCTCACTCTGCATCATTGCCTGCTGGGACCTTGCCTGCCTGCAGTTCAGTGGGAGCAAGAGCTACTTTGGGAGATTTATTTCCCCCCTCTCCTCTTTGGAAAAGTTTTGTTGGCCTCCGGCTGCCTTCCCATAGAGAAGAAGGTGGCGCTATGAGCACTACAAAGGGGAGGCTTTTCTTTGGTATTTGTGCCCAAAACTTCACCTCCCCGCCATGGGTCTGGCTTCTGGGGGTCTCCAGCTTATCCAAGGAAGGAGCAAGGGAGGACTCCTTTTCACACTGTACAGTGGACAGAGCATCCTCTGGTGCTCCCAAACGCCATCAGACTAAGTGTGAGGTGAGGAGAGCTAAGACTCACTCTAATAAATATCTATTCTTGCTGCGGGCACCTGAGGTCTCATGTGATCTAACGCGCCCCACTCCCCCGCAGCATCGGGAGGCTGAGCATTACCTCAAGTGCCCAGGCATGTGAGGGCTGCACGGGCTTCCCCAGCCTGCCCGCTCCCTCAGTCCTTTGCACAGTAGAAGGCTGTGAGTGGGAGAGCAGGGGCTTCCCCACTTGCTGAGCCTTTCCAGCATTCAAGGCTGAGGCTGGGGGATCCCTGCCTGGCACTCCATTCCCATGCTGTCCTGCCCAGTGTCTGGTTTCAGGGCTGAAGAATGAGCATAAGAGGTGCTGGAAGACCAGGTTGTGGATCCCTGCTTCTGCTGTTGTGCCTGACACCTCGCTGCCTTACCCTGCTGTGGTTTCTTCTTTTGCAAAGAGGATGGAGAGATGCTGCCACATCTCCTGGCTTGGGAGGGTGTTAAAAAAAATAGGGCATGAGTCTTCTCTGGGTTATAGATTCCTCCAGGCTAAAAGCAGAGTAGACAGCAGGGTTATCTCTACATCCCTTCTGCTGGTTCAGCTCACCACCATTCTCTGCATCCTCTCTAAGCCAGAGGAGCACGTGTGACATTAGGGAATCAGCAGCCAAAGGTGCTGTGGGAATGCAAACACAGCATGTGCCTTACCCTACCACAGTGAGGGAAATTCCCCACTTGCTGCCTGGGAGCAGCTGCTGTTGTTTGGGGTATATCCTGGATGGTGCAATCGCACAAGATGCTCTGGACTCAGCTGTTGTCTTCTCCCTTGTTGGAAACGCAGATAGCAGTGGAATGCTGCCAGGAAAGCAGCAAACTGCCCCCACGCCTCTCTGGAGCTTGCTTGGTCTCTTCAGCAGCCCTGGGCTGGATTGCTCCGTTTCTCACCTGGCAAAGCTAGCACCCTGCTGCAAATCAGCCGTATTCTGCTCGTGGGCCTCGGCCAGTACCTGTCAGGAGTGGAAGCCCCGCGGGGCTGCTCAGGTGCCACCTTCACTGGGGACACGGGGCAGCCCCGAGCAGAGCTGAGCAGTGCAGAGCTGAGCAGAGCAGAGCTGAGCAAGTTCATGGGCACTGCGGGGCAGAGCAGCGCAGTGGGGCCGGGGCTGCACCCAGGTAGGAAGGGGGGAATAAACCAGAAGCAAGTGATCTGCATTATTTTTTTATTATTTTTTACTACTTTAAAATAAAATGATTTTTTTTTTAAAGGTGTCTTG
>NW_009694702.1:0-1896 GCF_000703405.1 Apaloderma vittatum
TACGGGGAGGGGAGGGAAGGGTGCGCGGCCGCCGGCGTTTGCTCCCCCGCCTCTAAAATCGTTTAAAACCGTCAGCGCTGCGCACCGGTAGGGAGGCTTTGTGCAGGCGTGTGCGTGAAACACTGTGCAAAAGGCGGGGGGGAAAAAGGGAAAAGAAAACAAAAGGGGGGAAAAAAGTGGTCATAGTAGTTAAGGAATCCGATAAGTTATAGGAAGCAAAATTAAATGTCTGGTGCTTACACGACGGCATGTTTTACAAGGGAGAAGGAAACTGCGCAGAAAATGCATGGGCTTTTATTGTTGGTTTTCATTGCCTGTATTGTGGTGGATGCTTTATGCTACGGAGAGCAAGTTTAATTGAACCAGATCGCTGATTTCATATAGTAGGGGGGCACGGGGTGGCTTTCTTTTTGTTTTGTTTTCGGAGTTAACCGTTTCGGGGACTAGAGGCAGGCAGGACTGGGCTCCTTAGCCTCCGAGTTTCTAGCCAGCAAATAAAAACACATTACATAAAAACGAACACCGAGCCCAGTTATCAAAGCCTCAGTCTCTCTCTATTATTTTCCCTTGTATTTGGTACCTTTTTTTTTTTTTTTTTTTAGATCACATCGGTCGTTCCCAGCCTTTCCCAGGACTGCAAAGCAAAGTGGACAGCTTCCATGTGACCACCTAGTACCAGAGGCATTTTCTACTGGGAAACTTCGGAGTGGGTTTCTCCTTGCCTTTCCTTCTGAGAGCTCAGAAAAGAAAATGTGCAATCTTCCCAGTGATTAAAGTCTCTCTATTTGTCTTCAGACTTATCGGGTTTATCCAAACTTTTGTATGTGTGTGTATGTGTGTGTGTACTCCCCCCCCTCGCTCTGTGCATTTGTAAAGTAGCCCCATCTAGCAATGATAAATATCCCTGTTGATCACTTGATTGATTACCTCTCGGAAAGGTCACGCGGGCTTGCAGTAATTTCCTTTTGCCTAAGGCTCCCTTTTCACTTTTACTCCCGCACGACAGCTCCAAGTATACAGGATCTTTATTTTTGATTTTTAACCCCTAAATAGCTCCCCGAAAACAATGAGTTGGTGAAAAGAAGGAGGGAAATCAGCCGGCGGGACCGCGCTGCCCTGCGCTCTCCCGGGGCGGGTTTGGGGAGGGAGAGCCTCCCTCCCCGGCTCTCCTGTGGACTGAGAATTCGGATTTAAACAACCAGACAAGCTATTAATTTACCCATGCTACCCAGGGTCCTGAACCCAATTAATTTCTAATAATTACAGCCCAAGGGGGCTGGAGAGATCCCTCTGCCTCTTTCTAGCCTTGCCACTTCGCGGCACCGAGGTCAGCATATAATAATAAAGTGTATATTTTGAAAGTGATCAGCAGAACAGTGAGTTATTGCAATGAATGAAAATTGTTTCCATTTTGGCTAATTGAGCCCGTGGCTGAAAGCTGGAGTTCTGAGACTAAATAAAGAGGACTGTTTCATTTCGACGTGGACTGGAAATCCCTGCCTAGCTTTTCGGTCACCCAGCAAGAAGCTTAATTTCTTAACAGCAAACCTGAAATCAAGCGTTGGGTAAACAGTATTAATAATTGCATTACAATGATTAAATTAATCTTACTGGTAGCTAGGAGAATATAGATTGAGATTGAATAACGCGATGTAAAGTTCACTGCACAAAGACAATAGCACAACAAATACCTCGATGAAGAATTCCAACTTTTCTCCAAGTAGGCTGCGGGGCTTGTTCAATTATAATTTAAGGAAGAGAAAATTTCCTGTTACGGGGAACGTAATGAAACCTGTGTGCGAGGGGCTGCGTTTGGTCTCTTAGCCTACATTAGAAAGACATTTAATTCCGCCCCTCCATCCAGGCAAAAACAAACAAACAAACAAAAAAACCCAC